>NC_090881.1:34388604-34393604 GCF_036669935.1 Montipora foliosa
ATAACAGTCCTGAGGCAAACATAGCAAAAATTAAATACTACAGAAACAATGTCTGTGGTCATGCCAGCCAAGCCTCTGTTGATGATGCAACATTCAATGTGTTATGGCAGGATATAAGCAAGGCACTGCTAGCTCTTGGTCCTGCAGCAAATTTTGCAACTAAAATTAGCCAACTGAAGACTGAGTGCATGGATCCTGTTGTTGAAGAGCACTACGGAAAATTACTGAAGTTGTGGAAAGACGATGATGACAGCACCAAGGAGATGCTTGGAGAACTGAAAGGTATGCTTTCTCTCAAGGGTGTGATTAAATTAAAGTGCTGGAAGAATGACTTAAAATGAGCACCTTTCCAATGTTCTTTTGACCCAAGGATTTTTTCTGCCCAAAGGTGAGAGAGCAAAATCTGTAAGAAGACAGTGACTCAAATTGGCTGGAACCGACAACCTATGCAAAAAATTAGCTCACCAATATATTGAATGAAGGACAAGGATGAAAATTGGCTGGAACCGACAATGTATTCAAAACATTAGCTCGCCAATATATTGTATACATACATACATACATTCGTTTATTCCACATCCCCAAGGGGCTTTTCAGTGAAATATGTAACAAACAACAATAAAATACAATAAAATTAAATCAAAATTCTATGTGAATAAAATTTAAAATGCAGTAAGAAATTCAAATCTAATAGAAGCTAAAGAATTAGAAGATTTAAACTATTCCGTACTAGATAAATTCAGTTAGCTATCCCTTAACAGTCTTTTCCTCATGAAGATCTTAAAATGAGCTAACGATTTTGAGGCAGACCGTTCCAGAGAAATACCATACAATAGTAAAAAGTTCTTTGGCCAGTTGCGATTTTAAATAACGGAATATTTAACAGATGTGAGTTTCTAGTTTTGCATGTTGATATTGATGAAGGCTTAATAAACTGATCAGATAGATACCCTGGAACAAGCTCATACATGCATTTAAATGCCATAAGTGAATTGCAATAATGTGTTGTTTCACAGGGAGCCAGTTGAGTTGTCAGAGAATGGGAGTAACATGATCGTATTTCTTTGACCCACTAACGATTTTACCAGACAAAATTCTGAACACCTTGGAGTTTGGCAATGTTAGATTGTGAAGTATTGCTCCAGACTGAAGAGAACGCGTTGATAATAAGAATTAAAGTGCGTGGTTGCCGAAGCATTGTTTAAATTAACACGGTTTATCTGGCCTAGTTGCAATATACAAGAAGCGACAGTTGCAGTGACATGATCATCAAAAGTTAAACTTGTATCCAATATCATTTAACACCAAGGTCTCTGGCGGTCTCCACTGGAACAAGCTGTTTTCCAAGGGGCGAAAGCTTGACGTTGCGAGTCGATGTTAGTAACTCCATGTTAAAATGCCACAAACTAGGAGCTTTGTCTTGTCAGGGTTTAACAGTAATTGATTATCGAAGCACCAGTTACATATTCTTGTAAGGTCTTTATTTATTTCTACTACTATGCGTGATTGGTCTTGAAACTGAAAAGACAGCAAGAGCTTAGTGTCGTCCACGTAGGACTGGGCAGAACAATGTTGTGGAACTGATGGCAAATCGTTCTTGTTTGTGCTAAAGAGGAGTAGTCCTAATATACTCCCTTGGGGCACTCCACTTGCCACTTGCATGCATTCCAATGATGCTGTGCCAATTGTGACAACCTGATAACGAGCAGTTACCGTATTTACCCGTGTATAAGTCGACCTTTTATGGCCTCAAAAGAAGCTCCAAAAATCGCCCTCGACTTATACATGGGTGAAAGATTTCGAGCCAAGTTCCAGCTAAATAATTTATTCAAAATAAACATCATAATGTGGTCGTTGGGCATAACGAACGCAGTGGACGAAATACTTCAAAATGAATGATGAAAGACTTCGAAATGAATATTAAGCAATTCCAGTTGAAATGAAAAAGGATTTGTTTTACTTTAAATGTTGAAGATACTCACAAGCACAAATATGAAATAGACACTGGAAATTTTCGTTTTCCAAAGGCGGAAAGCTCTAAAAAACATTCTTGTTTCTTCAAATAAAACTCGATCCCTCAATGGCTTAGTAACCTGGCACAATTCCTCGTGTTTGCGTGTAAGCATGATCGTCACTCGTGTTTCCTGAAAATGCTGGTTGGTAATGATTGTTTTTTATTCTTTACACAAACCTGGATTATTTAAATGCTTTTGCAAACTTTGTATTGTTTGGTTTATGAGTTTTGTTTCGTTTGCCATGTGAGAAATTATAAGTCAAGCACCAATTAAACCTTGCACATTTCGCATCGTTTTTGAAGTTATTTTCAAAGATTGACTCCTGCTTCTGTGATGTTGTGCTTATCCTCTAAAGCCCTTTATCCTTGAACAACGAAACAGGTTAGTTTGAGGTTTACATGTTCGATTTTTCAAGGACAAAATGCCCGCACATACAACAACTGCTGAACCACAAAACTATTAAGCGCTTGATGCCCTTAATTGTTTGTGAATCCACAGTTCCAGAAATCGAAGAATGCAAAATTAATATCCCATGAACATTTAGCAAAGAAATTAAGAAATTGCTTTTTTTGCCATCAAAAATGGGGGGTCGACTTATACATGGGATCGACTTATACACGGGTAAATACGGTAGATAACTACAAAACCACTGCAAAGGTAAAGGCAAGGCACCGACGTCCCTTTGATCTATACTGTCAAAGGTCTTGCTCATGTCAAGCAGAATTACTGTTGTCAAGTGCTTTTTACCAATCGCACTTAAATATCATGTTGGTTGTCTGAATCACAGAGGTTTCGGTGGAGTGTTTCTCTCTGTTACCACTTTGTTTGGTAGATAAGTGGCATTTAGAAGTTAGGTATTCCATAAGCTGATTGTGAGCCACTCTCTCACACACTTTTGATAGAATAGGCAGAAGTGATATAGGTCTGTTATTATTATTGGCTATTTTGTGATCACTTTCTTTGGGTATTGGTTTCACCTCAGCAATTTTCCACATGATTGGGAAGCATGCAGTAAGGAGTGAGGTGTTGATTATTGAAGTAAGAGGGTACGAAATAGCTTGAAAGCAGTCCCTAATTATCAGTAAAGGTATCTTATCGATCCCAGGGGCTTTGTTTGGGGCCATGCTCTTAATAATAAGTTCCACCTGATGGCATTTAACTGGAGTAAAAGAAAGTTGTTCAGATGTCAGGAAATTTCTTGCTTGAAAGGAATTTCGGCCTAATATGTAGTTGCGTTCAGTTGTGGCTGCCATCTCTTTTATCATTTTAATCTTATTTTTGCAAACACTTCAGAAAAAATGATTTAATTCATTAGCCACACTTTTCTGATCTTTACTGTAGCTTGTCTGAGTAGTTGACTTCTTTGGTATGCATGAACGGATCGATTTCCATATGCAGTTTGTATTGTTTTTACAACCTCGTTCCCAGGGTCTCTCTTCTCTGCCTCCATTGTCGTTGAGAAAAGACCCTGGTTCACTCTGGTCACGTGGCACTCGTCAACAAACATTTTCCCACTAGGGTAGTGTTTTCGTTATATTTTGATTCCGCAACTGGGCGAAAGAGTATTCGTTTGACAAGGCATTTTTTAAATAAGTGATCTTTATCTTACAAATAAATGTAAGTATCAAAAAGGTCAAAAGAGCGGATGTTTTATACCCACAGGAAATGAATTCCCGTACAAGCGGTCAACCTAAATACAAGAGCTTTCGTGATCGACAAGACAACTTCAAAAGTTCCATGTAGGGCCTCGATTGACGTTCACAAAAAAAAAGTGATTTCGTTAGTAGCTAAAGCTGCTTCTCCAGAACAAACACTAACATAAAAGAATACACCAAGTACTACGTTTGCTTGATAAAAATGTCTCTTTTATTTTACCGTGGCTAAAAATATACACGCTATGAAAGCGCTGTGCAGTGGTAAAAATTATCTTAACGACATTGACGATTTACACGAAGTTAAAAATATAAATATCGTAAGTCAAAACGGTCAACTCGCTGTTCAAGATTGCGACTTTAGGAATCACGTTGTTAAACATTCGAAAGAAAAACGAAAATCAAGGAACAAAATAAAATACCTGCACATGTCAATACAGTTTGATTTGATGATTTGAGGTCGATACGTGAAATGAAAACTTAAATAACAACACACCGGTTGATCGCTGAACATGTTTGTTTCCCATGGATAAACGTTTCGCTTGTTTTCTTGCACGACAAAATCTTCTTTCCTTTAAAATTGTCGGAAACTATTAGCATTCTTCGTTGATCCGGACCTTCACACGGGTGAAAACTTGAATAACGCGAGGATATTTTCTGTGGTGTCCGATCGATTTGACCACAACTTTTGCCTTTCACGTCGAATTCCATATGTGTAGTACATAAAATATTGCCGTCAAAAGTTATTTCGATGGTCATCTGGCCACAAAGTCAATTGCGTGCTGATTCCATTCTTTGCAACGTCGACATGGCCTACATCGCCTCCCATCCCCTAACACACATTTGGTTAACCTTCCAGATTCTGGCAGACACGTGACCAGAGTGAACCAGGGTCTTTTCTCAACGACAATGGAGGCAGAGAAGAGAGACCCTGGGAACGAGGTTGTTGTTTTTAATGTTATTCTGAATTTGCTGATTTACATATTCTCTTTCTGCAAGCCGAATTTCTCTCTTTACCTCACAGCAGCAGATCTTATATTGCAGCCAGGCATAGGAATCTTTACTTGAAGGACAAGGATGAAAATTTACATTGATTTTTAACATTACCACAAAAATATCATATTCAATTAGAACTACATAAAAAATTAGTATTACATACTTTTTAGGTGATTATTGAAAATTCTAAACGCTTATTGGTTGTACTTGAGGTGATTATTACGTGATAATTTACAAAAGCATTTTTTTTCAAGGTGTTTTGGCAAGGTAAGAGACGAAGAAATGAATTGTTTTAAGGAAAATGTAGACTCACATGTTTTTCAAATAATCACCTATA
>NC_090881.1:34403604-34408604 GCF_036669935.1 Montipora foliosa
TTTTGAAGAGCTTATTCAAGCACTGGAAAAGAACCCAACAGAAACGCTTGGTCACGGTCTTCAGCAAATGATGGAAATAGCATTTGAAAAACTCGACAGGCCTCTGAAGGATGCACTAGTTTGTCTGTCGGTGTTTGTTCAATCTTTTGACAAAAAAGCAGCCGTAGCAATGATTGTGGATAATTGTGGTAACTATCTGACGAAACTGAAGCAAAGGTGCCTGATTCAAAAACAGGGTCATCGATACCTTATTCACTTACTCATTAGAGACTATGCCAGGCAGGTGGGAAAAAGAGATGACTTTGCTGATATTTTGGCCTATGGCCAACAGAGATTTGTCGAGCACTTCCTGTCGCTTCTAAAGCCCAATTCCGACAAATTCTGGGGCAAAGACACTTGCAAAGAATCATTTGACTTGTTCAATGAAGAAAGAATCAATCTTGAGTCGACTCTTGAAGAGATTCGTGGGAAGAAAATCAGAAACTGCAGGGAACTGGATTTCGTTGTTGATAACTGCCAACAGTTGGCTTCCTACCTTGAATTCTGTGTTCCCTTCCAGCTTTATCGTGGTTTTCTAGATGGTCTTCTACATTTTGCCACAAGGCAAGGAAAAGTAACAAATCAGGTCGAGATATTGCTTCTTCTTCATCACGAGTCAAGGGAGCATGGGAATACTAGTGAAGAATTTGTTTGCCGAGCCATTAAATTGCACGATGAACATCCTAAGCTTTTTAAGAAGGCGTCTCAGGTTTTTTATCTGAGTCATTATGGCAGACATATCTCACAGGACTGTGGTCGAAGAAAAGCACAACCTATTCTAAAAGAGGCGATCAGCATATTTGAGGAAGAAGACCTTGGTAGCACCTTTGATAAGGGCAGAATTCTTGTAGAGCTGGGACATGGTGAGAAATTTTTAGAAAGGCACGAAGAGCCTCGTAAATACTACGAGGAAGCATTGAGTTTTCGTCAGGAACATTATGGACAGCATCTCTGGACTGCTTTCGCCCACAAGGACCTCGCAGATTTCTGTTTGCTTCAGAAAAAGTTGGAAGAGGCTAAACATCACTACCACAAAGCTATTAGCATTCTGAAGGCGGTTGAAGTATTGGATCAGAAAGAATCGATTCCTGTCTTCGAGAATTTTGGAATATGCCATCAAAAGAGTCAAAACTTTGACGAGTCTCGAAGAATGTTTGAGAAAGGGATTGAAATTGCTGATTCCACCATCGAGGGAAACCACGAATGTAAGGTGGAGATTAAGACTCGCTTGGCACTGCTTCTGGACGAAGGATTTCCCTTAGAAATTGCAACAGCAGGCAAAATTTGCGAAGAAGTTCTCAAGATGGGCGAAGACCTTGAAATGCAACAATGGCCCGAAAAGAAAGAGCTTCAAAAGCTCTGCAGAGAGATCCAAGTTGTACCAAGCCCTCCATAGCATATATTTTTTTCTAAAAACCTTTCCTGAAACTTTGTTGTGGTAGTTTCTCTGCCGCCTTGTATCAAACATGTGCTTCAGGGATTCTTACTTAAGGGGCCTTTTTTTTTGCGTGTAGTGTTACCAATTACACGCCCCTACTCAATATGGAACTTACCGTTCATCCAGAAATTACTCAAAGCTTTGTGACACAAAAATGTCTGTTGAGCATACATAATTTAAGTTAAAAACAACAGGGATTACACTTTGAAAAACTGTTAGGCTAAACAGAGCATGGAATCCGGAATCTATTGTATGGAATCCAGAATCCACACATTTCAATGGAATACATGATTTATTTCGGTGGAACCCGTGAGTTTGGAATCCAGAATCCACCAGCTGGAATCTGGAATCCGAGAGCCACCTGGATTCCTTTACACAGGGCGAGAGTGGGGCACATCTAGACGAACTGGTACACTGCCCCTTAATTAGTAAATAAGTATAATTATTATGAGTACATAAAAAAAGATAAAGACGAAAACAAAGTAAAGTAAAAAAAAGTAAAGTAACCATATTTGACGTCGATAACTCGTAACAGTAATTCAACTGACAAACCTGAGGTCGACGGTGCGCTCATTTTACTCCCCCCTCCCCATCAGTGCTCCGTTTTACGGGTATTTAAAGCTACTTAGCTACACGGGAAGGAAAGAAGTCGAAACAAGGATGCGAGATCCGGGAATCCAACTCAGGACCTCTTGCACGAAGACCGCGAAGGTCTTGAAAGGAAAGAAGCAACTACTTAAATCAATTAAAAACATTCATTAGTATTGAGCAAAATGGTGATAAAGTGCATTTTAAACACTTTTTTCGTTGGCCTTATATTTTATGGATTGGGGAATATCATTCCAAAAGAATTTACCGATAATTGTTGGACAAAATAACGTCTAGTTTGTTCGAAATGAAGTTATGGCTAATTATTTTATTTGTAGATGAACTTGGCTGTGTTATAATCATGCAGCTCAGGTACTAATGAAATATGAAATATGAGAAATTTTTCATTGTTTAAGCAATCATATTAAAAGAAAATAGGTGTTAAGTTTTACAATATCAAGATTAATATAAAACAAATTTCTCCTTTTCCCAAATTTAGAAAAAAAAAATGAAGAGTTCGATGATCACTGATTATAACAGTATTATTGATCATTAAGTTATACATACTGTATATGTTATTTCTTTAGTGGTTAGGTAGTTAGTAGCAGTTAGTCCACGAAGTAATACTTTTGATATTAAATTGTTGTTTCACCGCTGTATTCTTTAGGTAAATTTTAAATTATTTTTCTTTGGGTCACCTACTCGATTAGTTCCCTGAACTGTTAGGGTGTCCCAAACTTTCGCACAATTGCTGTATTTTAGGAATCTGTGATTACGTTGTTTTTAGATGTTGTAATTGTCGTAACATTAATTTTCTGTGTGAGTTAAAATAAAAATTGACTTGACTTGAGGAAATTTCAACAAACCTCAAGATGCATAGTGAGGAGTAAACTAAACGTTACTAATAAGCGTGAGGTGTGTTGATAAGGTATTACGAAAACATTTGTGATTACTGTTCCGATCTACCATTGTTGGTACGCCCTTCCCGATTTGTGCTGGGCAGTTTTTGACCATTTTCTCGGTTTCGGTTTCATTTCGCGGAATCGTGAGCAATTCAATTGCATACTGCCCAAAATGGAGAGAAGTTCTTTGCATTTTGTGGGGAGCAATTGAGCGCCTTATTGGATTTCAGGCCAGTTTGGCTAGCAAACTTTGTCTTTTGGAACCTCGAGGTTGCCCGAAAGAAAGAAACTGTGAGTTTTAGTGTCTTGACTGAGTAGCTGACAGTTGGGCGTGCGCCACTTATCCCCAGCAAACGCGCTGGGATGAGTGACGAAATCCACTCGTTCCGACTATTTTTTCTCGCGGCTCCCGTGATATGCATTTGAATACTACTCTCGAAGACACTCACGCGTGTTTTTTCATCGAGACAACTACAATGCAGGTCATAATTGTTGAGACACTTCGCACGTTTACGAACAATTTTCCCCTCCCCCCGCACCAATGTTGAGTTTAGATGGGCCGGGAAACCACTTTCGTGCAGTGGCGCCCAGCATTGCCTGAACATTGGAAAGTGAGGTAGTTCGGTAAATGCATCAAACATTATTTCAAGCTGTTAGAATTCTGAGATTGCTTGAAATGGATACCTTAGTCAGTTCTTGTACTTCTTTCAGAAGTGTCCCAAGGACTTTTGACCTGCCGCATTATAAGAGTAATTGTCGTTTGGGAAATGTCTTTCTCTGGGAATTAATTCAAACTGTACTTTAATGCTACAAAATCCTTTGTTCCGGAAAACTGCGGAAGGACCCAAAAAATCCGCATCCTAGACAGGACTTGAACCTACAACCTCCCTAACACCGGTAGAATGCTCTGTCCGTTGAGCTAACTAGAACTCCTACATGTTTCAAATGTAACTATTAAGGTGTGCTAGTGGGAAGGATGGAAACATCTTATTTTGTTGGCGCATGCCTTTGTAGAGCTCCGCTGACCAGCGGGACGCATTGTCCATTCAGGACCTCTTCAGGACCTAGATAAAACGATCAAGCTACCCAGGTGTTCGAGTATCTTAAATTAAAGGTAGAGCATCCGATTAGTATTACGAACTGGTTAGGTTCGAATCCTGACTCGGATTAGTCAGTTTCCCAGATCTTTCCCACGCACGCATCGCATGTCACGCTATTTTACTCAAAATTCAAAACACTAAAGGAAGTCTTTGCATCAATGAAGACCAAGAAATAATGCTGTAGTTTTGTTGCCAATGACCATTGAAGTGCACTGAAGCTGTTCTTTGTTGTTTGCAGCCAAGGATGGAGGGGATGGAAATGAATTTAAAACTTGAAAAAATTGGCCAGTTTTTTCAAGTTTGGAGACGTCCTCTGAAAAGTTAAATACGAATAGCTCTTTGTGCCATATTATATTTCGTATCATCTCAGTGAGTTGACAGGAATGTTATACGCGTGAGCTATAGAAATAATTTAAAATTTTGACCCAGCTTTGATCCAAAAACATCAAATTAATTACACCCGTTGTTTCGCTTGAAAAGGGTGGTTGCTGAAAAATGAGGAAAGACGCTTAGAAAACTACTGACAATGTCGACCTGTAACGCACTGTTACCTTATTTTAATTTCTACAGTTGTCTCCCGATAAGTGCTATCAATGAAAAAAAAAATGAGTTAGATAAGCGGTTTCACCATTACCGTCAACATACGGGTCGATTTCAATGGGATCGTCACAGTTCCGCCGTTCGGGTATTTCCGCTCGTAAATAGGGAAGTCTGTAGGAGAGTGACATCCGCCATGTACAATCTTCTCTCCAGTGCTGACGAACGTCGAGGGTAGGATGTTATGGCGATTCAAGCGTGAATCAATAGCCACGTATACTATCACGGGTATGTTCACGTCAAACTTAACAGTGGTCTCGTCATTGGGGCCACGGAGATGCGTCAGGCCGTAGTACTTCGGGGGGATATCAACCATTTCATAGCATTTCCGGTTTG
>NC_090881.1:34411104-34413604 GCF_036669935.1 Montipora foliosa
ACAGAATCCAGGTTGCATCTTGTTCACCCTGGTTTTTACCTCGGAAGAGCAAATCACTCATATTTCATAGCCGAAGGTTAAGACATTTTAATGTGAAAGAAAAAGAGCTTCATCTGCATATATCTTGTTTATACCACAGGAATACCATGACCGAAGCCTTCTTGATTCGATTTGTTTTCTTAATTAAGGAGGGCGTGTCTTCTTTTACTAGTTCACAGGTATTTCAGTTCAGAAACAAGGATACTTTCAATTTCCTTTTTCACTTTTTTCCTCTGGCACACAAAGCAAGGAAAGAGCTGGACTCTCGTTCTCTTCTAACGTTTTTCCGCCGAAACACTGAGTCATGCAGTTTCCTGTTTACAGAATCCAGAATGGCTGGACCATTCAGTTAATCTTACACGGAAGCTTGCATGCAGTCGCGTGAAACAACTTTATCTAGTTACATTATGTCATTTTTTAATGGCACCATAAGACCTTTCGGATTTTCATCTTTTTTCTGTTTGTATACTTTACCAAAACAAAACATTTCGTTTGTCTCTGCTAAGTTTGAACATGATCAACGTGAAATGTACACGAATATATGCAGATGGTTCCTCCTTTTTAAGTGTTCACAATCGCAGAGCTCTTGACCAGGTAATGTAATTCCAGGATTGCGTTCGGGAGGGAGAAATCACTTCTCAAAAAGCTACAGAGCTTTTGAAATCAAGTGTTCTACGATGGATTGTCGTAGGACCGAAACAAATACTTTTAACAAGCGAAACAGCGCTATGAGCCAATCATAATCCGAAGAATTGACGTACCTTTCCCAAATCGCAGGAAATTTGTTTGGGGGAGGTGTGGGGGTAAGTCGCGATTGTCAGGTGGCACGAGATTCTTGAGTCAATCACTCAACTTAACTCTTGTTATTGCATTAATACTTTCAGCACTGAATTGAAACTCGTCTCTATTAATCATCAAATTAAAGGGTTCACTTATACCCGAAATATTTATGTCTTATCGTGATTCTGTTAAAATTATTCATAAGTGTTATTTCATGTTTTATATACATAAAATGATAATTTACAGGTGAAGGAAGGCAGAAATTGATGTCTCAGGGAGTGTTGAGATGATTTAGCTTTCATGTAAATACTACATTTTGTGAAATTACTGTTAAAATTTACATTGTAAGGGTGAGATTAGTTAAAAGGGCAAGTAATTGCTCTGTTGTATTCGGATCTCGTCAAAAGATATCCTTGTTTTCAGTGCATTTTATTTTCGTACTTTAATTTTTAAAAATTTTTGCGCTTAAAATTCTTCATGTTATCGCAGTTTTTGCACTGTAAACTAAACAAATACATATGGATTAAAGTGATTTCAGGAAAACCATGGTTTGGGCGAAAGTGTTATGAACTAAACAAATGTGAGGTGGGAGAGGAATTTCTCGCGTTAACTCTCAATAAGAACCTTTGAGCCCTTGTCTTGCGTGACAGCGCCAGTAATTACTTTTTCCCCTTTTTTTTTCTCCGTTTAGCGTCGTCCGACCGACACACATTTTTGGCATTTTCCAAAAAGAAATAATAATTGGTAACGACGTTTTTAAGTCATTTTTATGTCGCATTGGAGTTTCGGTAGTTGATCCTTTTTCCCACGCTGTCTTAATTTTGCAACAACACCCACCAACTTTTCCGCCATATTGATTTTGAGTTCACGTCTTGTTTTCCTGGCTCCACAGCTATGATGCTGGGGTACCAGGCCTCCGATTCCGAGAATGCTTATGATTTTTTTGGGGTTTTTTTTTTTTTTTCAATCCGACCGACCGACCCAATATCGGGAAACGCATTCGACGGTAAACGAAAACAAAAAAGGGGGATGCCTTCGTTTTAAATTTTATGTATTTATTTTACTAATTACGTTATCTCTGGCTGGAGCATAAATGTCACGTTGACGCGCCTCTCACCACAACCTCGATCCCAGGACTTTCTCCGCCAAGATTAGAGCTTTCTGTGACCTAATCGTTAACTTTCGCTGTTAAATACATAAAAAATACCTTACGGGTTTACTCATTAAGAAAACAAAGTTTTTTACAAACACGTTCAAAGGAGATTTAGACAATGCCTTAAAAAATTTACACGGGGGTACACTCAGAGCAAATTGGTCAACATGACTAGGACCACTATATGAGTGCCTACACGAAGTAGTTATCGTATAGAGGCGTCGCTGTATTGAACTTTTATTCAGATTTCTTCCCAGATTTCGGAAAGGGCTTTGTGGAGCCGTAAAACGCCATTAAACGTGCTACAGTTTGGCTTTCACCTTACAGATTGAAAGAAGATACACCTCTCCTTTGATTCTACTGATAACGTGAGCCAAAAAGAATTCATGTGGGCTTGTATTTGGCTTCGAGTGGCAGGTACTGTTATCTTGTTTTTTCTTCGTAGTACAGTGAAAACAGGGGAAAACGATAATTCGCTGAGATTATATCCGTGATGTGGCTCTGTAAATGTCACGGGTACCCAAAGCT
>NC_090881.1:34418604-34431104 GCF_036669935.1 Montipora foliosa
TAGAACAATGGAGGAGACCAAAGACCAAGCTTGTTCCTGACAGAAAAAGAATTCAAACATTTATCGCCTAGATCCATTTGTTGATGGCGAAGGAGTACTCATAGTCGGTGGTCACCTTCGTCACTCTCCTCTCAGTTTTCCTGAGAAACATCCAGCCTTACTTGTGAAGGGGCATCTCCCTTCTCAGCTTGTTGTTCAGCACCATCACGATAAAGCATACCATCATGTCGACAGATTACTCATGGAGCATGCGCAGTACGCACAGCTGGTTACTGGATCGTTGGTGTACACGGACTGGTATCGAAAGTCATATTTACCGGTACTTCTTGTGTGATCTGTAAGAAGCTTAGAAGGGTAAGACTTACCCAGCACATGGCAGACCTTCCCTTCAGACAGGACTGAAATCCCACCTCCCTTCACTAATGTTGGGTGTGAATTGTGTTAACTTTGGACTATGGGCGATCCAAACCCTGGAAAGTTAGAGTAGGCGCTGCTAACTCTAAATTTTAGGGATTGGTCTTCTCCTGCCTCAGTAGTCGCACCATACACAGAGAAGTCCTGGAATCAATGAACACAAGTGCATTTATTTGTGTCTATCCGTGGGCCCACTGCTAGAATAAGGTGTGATTGTGGCTCAAACTTTATCGGTGCCAAATCTGTGTTTGAACAGTCAAGCACTTAAAGGCTTGTTGTAAAATACGCAACACAATGCATCGCAACACAATATGCGCAATATATGCCGATGTCAATCTGTAAAATAATGCAATGTACGCAATATGTGCAAAACAGGGGCTAACTTGCAAAACTTCAAACAGCGCATGCTCACCGTTCCCACAACGTTTTTCTTGTAAACACCTGCAAAATGGATGTCTTTTGCAGTAAGTGTTTCCAAAATTAATTGCCTTTCATCTTTGACCATTCTCTGTTATATGCTGCACTGAATTATTATACCCCGTTTCATCATCAAAACCAGATAGTTCCACAAATGCGGAACAGTCAAGATCGTAAGTATAATTTACTTACGATCTTGACTTTTTTAATGTTTCCCTGAAATGTTTCTGTGATGGTTTCATTTGAGGTCGACATTTTCATAAGGATAGCTTAGAGCAAAATTTAACACTTTTGTTGCGTCTTGTTTTCCTACATCTCTTACCATGTTAACTCTATAGAGTTGTTTGCGTTGAAGTAAATGTGTCATGTCTAAAGAATTGTTAAAGTGCCCCTGTGATCATAAAAACCACTTCCTTTTTTCCTTCAGATTTTGAAAGTGTGTTTGCTTAACACCTGACTTGCAAAATTTTGAGCTTTGATTTTTATCCAAAGGCGGTTTACTTTGAGTGTAAGTTTTGGATTTCACGGTCCGCCATTACTCACGTTCAAAACTGACCAATTGGACCTCAGACGGTTGGATCCAGGGAAAAGTGACGTCAGAGGCTCACTAGCTTAAAATTTCAGCGTGTGAACGCAGCTTATTATATATGCAAAGCGTGAGTTTAAAAGTGTGAAAGCCCAAAACCCCCGTGCTGCATATTAATTCTGCGGCGTACACACGTA
The DNA here is from genome assembly GCF_036669935.1 of Montipora foliosa. Lineage (NCBI taxonomy): Eukaryota > Metazoa > Cnidaria > Anthozoa > Scleractinia > Acroporidae > Montipora > Montipora foliosa. Next base: position 34,420,159 of record NC_090881.1, read on the forward strand.
TTGCATTCTTAAACTAGTGAGCCTTTGACATCATTTTCTCCTCAATCCAGCTCTCTCAAGAACATAATGTTAGTAATGGCGGACCATTAAATAGGAAAATTACAGTTAAAATAAAGAGGTGTCTTTTTGAAATCAAGGCTTAAAACGTGGGTCACTTAGTGTTTTGTTAACATAGTTTTGAAATCGAAAGAAAAATATGAATTGATTTTTTGGTCACAGGGGCACTTTAAGTAGTACGTCATCTGCCTGGGGTGGGCGACATGATTACTTCGTCCTGCCGAAAGGATTCCTATAAATTCCCTGAGATCTAGCTGTGACGAATCCTCAAATCTATTAGCTAAGCTGAAGTACCCTGAATTGTTTATTTATGTTGCTCGGGAGGAAACCCGGACGGTTTGAACTGATAGTTTGTTGTATTGATTTCAACACGAATGCAGGAAAATTAGAGGCAGTAATTCAGTTCTGTCTTAGAAGAAAGAATACTCTATTTTGTGAACCTTACTTTAATAGTCATAAAATGATAAAATATGTGTGGTTTCTGTGTTCTGGTAAATCAATACTTCAACAGGAACAAGTCCATCAAGTTAAAATGGTATAAAAAAAAATACAAAAACACTGGATGCCTTAAGCAAACTATTGAAAGTTTCTTTCCTGTTTGGAGTACCACTCACGTTAGTTTTTCCCTCCTTTGTTGTTTTTCTTTTTTTTTATAATTTTTGCCCTTTCTCGTTTTACCTGCCTCATTTGTACATTTTTTTTGCCATTTCGTTTTCACCAAACAGTACAATATTAAAGAAGGTTATATTATTTGAGTCATCATGCCTTGGTTGACAATTCGCCCTGTACACGACAAATTGTGGTTTAATTGTATTTGGCTTGGCTGAGATCAAAACCCAGCTTCAGGCCTGACTAGTGGTTTCACTTTGAAAACCTTGAAAACTACCCGGAAATCTGCTTTTTATCCATTCCTAACTTGCCTACATGTTGCTTCCTACGCTTTTCACTCGACCCTGCCCACGTTCCCTGTAGTGTAGGTTTGGAATAGAAGTGAGTATGACAGGTTTCCAGTCAGTCCCTTGATGTGAAGGGTTCATGTGCACTGAACCTGGGTGTTAATATTAATGGTACTTCTGAGCACTGGGTTGATTCGTACCTCTTCTCCCACCCACAACATCTAATCCCGTGGCTCTTCTTTAGAAAAAGGATTTTAAAAGCACACTTCCTATTTGAGCTCTAGGTGAACAGACGACTGATTGACGGTGGTGATGCTGTTAATATTGCATGGTTTTTTTACATCTTGAACTGACCCACTTCTTATCAATTTTTCTTTTCTTGCACACAGTGAGGGAAGATGTCAAAAAAGCCAGAGCAAGGTCAAAGGCCAGTATGGAAGGTCGTCAAAGACGTTGGAAAGGAATTATTTCAGGGGAAGAAATTGGAACAACAACAACATTCTGGTAAAAATGTTTTCTGGTTTCTGGTACATAATAGAAGTATATTTTGATAACAATCATAGTGCATGGTTTCAATTAAAAAAAAACAAGAGCGGTTTGTTTTGCAATGTAGGAAGTTTGATGTCCAAAGGTAAAAATACATGAATTTGGTAAACTGTCATGCAGCACATATATATTTACCCAAATGAATTTTTGTATCTTTATTTTGAAAGCTTATTACTAAAGAGCTAAGGGTGCAAATACTGTTAGATTTGGAGCTTTATTACATGGTAAAAAATGATGCAGTATCAGTAATAATAATAATAATAATACCAACTTAATTCATTTAATTTAATGAAAGGGAAGGATACCAGAGGTTATCCTTATCGAGGGTATCCCCGCACAGCCGGATGTAATTGACTGAGAGTCGATTTTGATGAGGGAGGAAAACCGGAGTACCTGGAGAAAAACCCTCGGAGTCAGATTGAGATCGACTGAAACTCAGCCCACATATGACCCGAGGCCATAGTTGAACCCAGGTCACAGAGGTGGGAGGCGTGGTTGGTAACTGCTAAAGGATACCGTCAGTCAAGTAAAAACAGGAATGTTAATTAAAGTTGAAATTATTTTTGAAATTAGCTGATCTGCATTGCTTTTTTTTGGAAAGTTTAACAGCAAAGTAAGCATTAATGTTTTGGTGTAAAAAATTATGTAATTGCACCCATTCAATTCTTAAATCTACATTTTCTCAAAAAGAATAATGACCATGACTTGAAAACTATAAAGTGCATTTGAAGACATAATATTATACTACATCTGGACAAAGTTTGAGAGAAATCTATTTGTTTTTGAGTTGTGGCCATGAAAATTCGGAAATGTTTGCTCTCTTAAAGTATCTTAACAGTGATGTGCTTGAACATTTTGTGATGGTAGCCCATGAAATATATAATAATATACGATATAAGCGGCGGATTTGTATCACATTTACAAACTTGAGGTGAAGGACAATTGTCTGGGTGAAGTTGTATTCCTGCAAAGGACTTTTTAGGGTGACATTGACTGAAGTTTGGACAAAATGAGCGGAAGTCATCTTCAGAGTCAGGTGATTTGTGTAGCATCGGTAGATGGCATAAATTTTTACTGTAGTCGTTGATGCGGTGATTGGTTATCAAAGTCATGATGTTATTGGTTGACTGAAGGCCATGAAGACTGTAAACAATGATTGGCGTATCTTAGTTTCAATAAATATCTGCACACTTTTGGTTTGTAAAACAGGTCAGTCACTTATTTTATTACAAATAAATCCGTTTGTGTATTTCTGCTGTTGTTGATATAATGTAAGTCGTTTGTAGGGACTGCAGCAAGTTGAGGCATTGGTTTAGTGGTCTGTGTTCTATTATAAGTTAGTAAACCAGCTTTCCAGTACAATCCATTGGTTATTTAGTACTGTGGGCTGTCTGTTGATTTCACCATTTGTTGTTGCATGTTTGTGTTGAGTCACTCTTGCATTGAAACCTGTTGAGCATGAAGATATGATTGGGCTAAACACAAAAGGCACTCACATGAACTGCAAAAGCAAATCAGTTATGAAAATTACTTGTAGAGTAACAAAAGTAACAGCTGAAAACTTTCAGGTTGAACAAGATTGGAATCTGTAACTTGTAGTAGGCAAACTACTCTATTACTGAGCTTTGGTGATGTGATCCTATAAGTGGTGAAATTTTCAATTGAAAGTACGTAGCCAGTGTTGTTTGTAGACAATCTTGAAAACTAAAAGAAACTCACCTTAAATGAGGTCTTCATGATGATGGCCCCTCAAGTAACCAGAATGATACCCTGGCTAAGAGGTCTTTTCTGACACTTGTTTCAGGTGCTGTTGATGGAAAAACCAGGTACACACTGCTGTGTTGCCTTCTGGTCAGGCAGGGCTCACGAGTGTTGAAGGATGTGTTTGACAGACTAATTCATACACAAGACCTTTGCAGTTCCTTAAAACATGAGCCAGTACACTCGAAGCTTCAGTCTCTTCGAAGTGAAGGAATCCTCAATGCAATGCAGTGGAGACAGTTGTATCCAGTTGAACCCTCTTCAGTGTCATCCACAAACTTTGCCCCTTCTCTCTTGATTGTGCTTTTGAGGACAATCGGTAACCTGAGTCCTCCATCCTCTGGCTGGGATGTACCTCCTCATTCATCTGACACCAGCTATGAGTCTGACATCGTGCGTTTGAAATACTGTGTGAATGCAGTATCGGCCTATGCCAAAGAGGCCTCTGTTAGTGATGCAGTGTTCTGTAAATACAAAGATCAGATCCAGAACACACTGGTACGATTGGGAGGAGCTAAATATGAAGATGTCATTCATGAAATAGAGAAACACGAAATGGGGCCATTGGATGAGGAACATTTCAAAGAACGTCTGAAGCAGTGGAAAGATGATGACGAAAGAATTAAGGACAAATTGAATGAGTGGGAGTGTCAAAGGAAGACTTCTGAAGATGCAGGTCAGTGTTGGGGAGCAAAAACTTGGTGTTGTTACAGCAGTATTTGAAAGACTGATGTCTTCTGAAAGTAGAAGGTTTTTCTTAGCTGCTGATTACCATCAAAATTAACAACTGCATGGCATAGTGTAAGTTGGGTGCCGGCATGAAATGTCTGGTGTTGTTTTTCTGTTCTGTCGTTTCCCTGATTGTGTTTCATTGGCCCTGAAAAGCCCTTTTGGGGAGTGGGGAATGGTGGTGGATGTAGGGGTTTTTGACGCCGCAATCTTTGTTGCGGTTGAACCTTCCGTTTGACTTTAACTAGTTTGCTTTCCCGCGCGCCTGGTTACCTCAGAGATATAATAAATATCTTATTAACCTCGTTTTCTCGGTCCGTACAGAAAGTTACGGATCCTCCTTGTTCTCCGTTGATTTATGGCCGCCCAAGTGCGAAATAAATCAACAGGAAAAAAAACCTCTGTCCGTAACTTACAGTACGGACCTCGTACTCGGTTAGTAAGGTTTCTCCTCCTATACTTCCTTCATTTTTTTCATTTTCAACAAAGTTTCTTTCTTTCCTTTTTTCAGTTGTACTGAACGAAATGATGACAACGCAACCGACAAGTGAGTTACCAGAAGAGGTTTCTAACATACACGGCCACTCTAAGGAGGTTGATGTAATTTTTCAAGCCATCGCAGGTGATAATAGTTCTTCTGCAGGAGTTCTTGTCAGTGGAATTTCAGGAATAGGCAAGTCTACTGTTGCTATTCAGGCTGGTCACCAACTAAAAAACAAATGTCAAAGCATTGTAAAGTTTTGTTCTTTGAGAGACGTTCATCAACTTGAAATGGAAGGTACATGTAAAATGCAAGGTGAATGGAGGGAAATTTTGAACGTGTGTGAACCTGGACATCAACAAGCCAACGAGAACCCTCGTCATGTCTTGCTCAGCTGGTGCAGGCGTCTTAAATATAACGTAGTCCTTATTCTGGACAATGCGGAAGATTCTATGGAAGATGGAACCATACAATCGTTCAATAACATGCTGAGAGACTTAAGGATGTGTTCTTGTTCTAAAATTAAATTTTTGATTACTTCAAGGCGATTCGACAGCGTTTCGTTTTCAGACCTAAGGCTTAAGCATGTAGAATTAGACCCCTTGGATGGAAAAGAAAGCATCGAAGTTTTAAAGGGTGGCGCTAAAATTTCTTCGGATAACCTCTGCGGGGTAGAAGCTCAGTTAAGCAAGGTAGCCGAACTCTGTGAGAACATTCCACTGGCACTTCGACTTGCTGGACCCCTGTTGTCATCAGAATCTGAATACGATTTTGAAGAGCTTATTCAAGCACTGGAAAACAGCCCAACAGAAACGCTTGGTCACGGTCTTCAGCGAATGATGGAAATAGCATTTGAAAAACTCGACAAACCACTGAAGGATGCACTAGTTTGTCTGTCGGTGTTTGTTCGATCTTTTGACAAAAAAGCTGCCAAAGCAATGATTGTGGATAATTGTGGTAACTATCTGACGAAACTGAAGCAGAGGTGCCTGATCCAAAAACAGGGTCATCGATACCTTATTCACTTACTCATTAGAGACTATGCCAGGAAGATGGGAAAAAGAGATGACTTTGCTGATATTTTGGACCATGGCCAACAGAGATTTGTCAAGCACTTCCTGTCGCTTCTAGTGCCCAATTCAGATAAATTCTGGGGCAAAGACACGTGCAAAGAATCATTTGACTTGTTCAATGAAGAAAGGATCAATCTTGAGTCGACTCTTGAAGAGGTTCGTGGGAAGAAAATCAGAGACTGCAGGGAACTGGAAGCCGTTGTTGATAACTGCCAACAATTGGCATCCTACATTGAATTCTGTGTACCCTTTCAGCTTTATTCTGGTTTTCTAGATGGTCTTCTACATTTTGCCACAGAGCAAGGAAAAGTGACAAATCAGGTCGAGATATTGCTTCTTCGTCATCATGAGTCAAGGAAGCATGGCAGTACTAGTAAAGAATGTGTTTACCGAGCCATTAAAATGCACGAGGAACATCGTGAACGTTTTGAGAAGGCGTCTGAGGTTTTTTATCTGAGTCATTATGGCAGACATATCTCACAGGACTGTGGTAGCAGAGAAAAAGCACAACCTATTCTAAAAAAGGCCATCAGCATATTTGAGAAAGAAGACCTTGGTAGCACTTTTGATAAGGGCAGAATTCTTGTAGAGCTGGGACATAATGAGAAATTTTCAAAAAGGCACGACGAGGCTCGTAAATACTACGAGGAAGCATTGAGATTTCGTCAGGAACATTATGGGCAGCATCTCTGGACTGCTTTCGCCCACAAGGACTTGGCAGATTTCTATTTGTATCAGGAGAAGTTGCAAGAGTCTAAACGTCACTACCACGAGGCTATTAGCATTCTGAAAGTGGTCGAAATGTTGGATCAGAAAGAGTCGATTCCTGTCTACAAGAACTTTGGGATATGCCATCAAAAGAGTCAAAACTTTGACGAGTCTCGAAGAGTGTTTGAGAAAGGGAGTGAAGTTGCTGATTCCACGATCGAAGGAAACCACAAATGGAAGGTGTGGATTAAGACTTACTTGGCGCTGCTTCTGGACGAAAAATTCCCCGAAGAAATTGCAACGGCAGGCAAAATTTGCGAAGAAGTTCTCAAGATGGGCAAAAACCTTGAAATCGAAAGCTGGCCCAAAAAGGAAGACCTTGAGAAGCTCCACAGAAAGATCCAAGGTTTACCAAGCCCTCCATAACTTATCTTTTTTCCAAAAACCTTCCATGGCACTTTGTTATGGCTCTCTTTCCAGCCTTGTATCAGACGTGCTTCAGAGATTCTTATTTAAAGGGGCTGTGTCATGACACTGTAGCTGATTTTGTGTAGGGTTACCAATTACTTGTTTTCGACTTCTCTTGGTACATTTTCATTTCCCAGGAGAAATTGCAAACAATGGTTATGCAAAAGTCTTGAGGGGTAATAGAGGTGTATTATGGGATTGTGCAAGTAGTGAATTAGCATGGGGGTGGGACCATTGTAAGTTCCAAGAGAAACTGGAAAACGATGCTTATTTAAATTTGGGTGGACAAGCAAAGAGTATTATGGTATTTTCCGTTTCGGGCAATTGTTCAGTACACCAACATGGCCACGATGACGTCAGAGACAAGCCAAGAATAGACCTTTTTACAGTTTCGTGCTTAGTTACCTGCCCTTTAAATGAAAGTGAGGCTGGAGTTGACCTTGTTATGATACAGACCTCCTTGCTTTTTCCCGCGCTTTGAGCAAGTTACATGCAATTGCTATGAATTTGGATTGGTTCATTGCGCTGTTTGCATCTGCTGTGATTGGTCGAATTGGTATTGTTTTACGACACTCAATTGAAAACCGCTCTAGTCAATTGGTTTTTCGTATTGTACTGTTTTTAATTAAGATTTTGTTCCCTATGATAGGGCAAAACGTTATTGAGCAATTGGAGACCAGCTACTGGAATTTTGCATGCAAATTATACCCGAATTGTTTTCACGTTAATTGACCAGTCTCGTCAAGTCTTTATTTATCATATTTTATTTTTATTTGTGTTTTTCCACAAATATGGGATACAGCAATACACATAATACACGTTATAGGGTCCTAAGATCACAATGTACAGAGGAGAGGTCACCGGATGTGAAGAAATCTTGATTCCGGAACACAGCAAATGTGAGGCTTTGGAATCCGGAATCCAGGGCGTGGAATTTGGCCATGGAATCCATTATATGGAATCCAGAATCCACAGATTTCTATAGAATCCAGGATCCATTTCTGTGGAACCCGTGAGTTTGGAATCCGATCTCAGGATCCGAGATCCACTATTTGGGATCCGGAATTCATGGCCTGGAATCTAGAATCCGAGAGCCACCTGAATTCCCTTACATAGGGCGAGAGAGGGGCACATCTAGACGAACTAATACAATTCCCCTTAACTAGTGAATAAGTACATTAAAAGTAATTTTTAAAAAAAGAAAAAAGACGAAAACAAAAGGAAAGGTAACTATATCAATTATAAACATTCATTAGTATTGAGCAAATTAATGATGATAAAGTGCATTTTTAAACGCTTTTTTTCGTTGGGTTTATCTTTTACGGATTGGGAATATCATTCCAAAAGAATTTACCGATAATTGTTGGACAAAATAGCGTCATCTTTGTTCGAAATGAAGTTGTGGCTAATTATTTTATTTGCAGATGAACTTGGGTGTGTTAATCACGTAGCTCAGGTACGAATGATATGGAAAAATGGGAAATTGTCATTGTTTAAGCAATCATAATAAAGTAAATAGATGTTAAATTTTACAAATTTCTTCTTTTCCCAAATTTAGAAAAAATGTAAGGAGTTCGATGATCGCTGGTTGTAACGGTATTATTGATCATGAAGTTGTACATACTGTGTATATCATGATTTCTTTAGAAGTTAGTGGTTAGGTAGTTAGTAGTAGTTAACCCACGAAGTAATACTTTTTATACTAAATTGTCGTTTCACCGATGTATTCCTTATGTAAATTTTATTTTCCTTTGGGTCACCTACTCGATTAGTTCCCTGAACTATTTAGGTGTCCCAAACTTTCGCACAATTGCTGTATTTTAGTTATCTGTGATTACGTTGTTTTTAGATCATGTAATTGTCTTAATAGTAATTTTCTGTAAATAATATTTTTGTGAGTTATAATAAAAAATTAACTTGACTTGACTTGAGGAAATTTCAAGAAGCCTAAGATACATAGTGAGGAGGGGACTAAACGTCACTGTAAGCGTTTGGTATGTTGATAAGGTATTACTTACTAGATTGGCTTAATAATACTGGAAACATTTGTAATTACTGACAATAAGTACTTTCTCAAAAATTCTTGTTCCTTTATTTCCAATCTACCATTGTTGGTACGCCCTTCTCGATTTGTGCTGGGCAGTTTTTGAGCATTTTCTCGATTTCGGTTTCATTTCGCGGAATCGTGAGCAATGCAGTTGCATACTGCCCAAAATGCAGAGAGGTTCTTTTCATTTTGGGGCAGCATTTGAGCACCAGTTTGGCTAGCAAACTTTGTCTTTTGGAACCTCCATGCAGGTTGCCCAAAAGAAAGAAACTGTGAATAAAATTTAAGTGTCTTGGCCTAGTGGCTGATGGTTGAGCGCGCGCCACTTATCCCAGGGAACGAGCTCGGATAAGTGACGAAAGCCACTCGTTCCGACTGTTTTACTCGCGGCTTCACTGATATACAGGTGTTCTAGTATCTTAAATTAAGGGTAGAGTATCCGACTGGTGTTACGAACTGGTTCGGTTCGAATCCAACCTAGGACTTTGATTAGTCAGTTTCCCATCTTTTCCACGGATGCATTGCATGTCACGCTTTTTTAGTCAAAATTAAAAACTCTAAAGGACGTCTTTGCAGCAATGAAGACCAAAAAATAATGCTGTAGTTTTGTTGCCAATGACCATTGAGGTGCACTGAAGCTGTTCTTTGTTGTTTGTAGCCAAGGATGGAAGGGATGGAAATGGATTGAAACTTGAAAAAATTGGCCAGTTTTTTTAAGTTTGGAGACGTTATCCTCTGAAAAGTTAAATACAAATAGCTCTTTGTGCCATATTATATTTCGTATCATCTCAGTGAGTTGACAGGAATGTTATACGTGTGAGCTATAGAACTAATTTAAATTTTTTACCCAGTTTTGACCCAAAAACTGAGTAAATTAATTACACCCGTTGTTTCGCTTGAAAAGGGTGGTTGCTGAAAAATGAGGGAAGACGCTTAGAAAACTACCGACAATGTCGACCTGTAACGCACTGTTACTTTACTTTAATTTCTACAGTTGTCTCCCGATAAGTGCTATCAATGAAAATTATCATGATTTATATAAGCGGTTTCACCATTACCGTCAACATACGGGTCGATTTCAATGGGATCGTCAAAGTTCCCCCGTTCGGGTATTTCCGCTCGTAAATAGGGAAGTCTGTAGGAGAGTGACATCCACCATGTACAATCTTCTCTCCAGTGCTGGCGAAGGTCGAGGGTAGGATGTTATGGCGATTCAAGCGTGAATCAATAGCCACGTATACTATCACGGGTATGTTCACGTCAAACTTAACAGTGGTCTCGTCATTGGGGCCCCGGAGATGCGTCAGGCCGTAGTACTTCGTGGGGATATCAACCATTTCGTAGCATTTCCGGTTTGTAGCAAATTTCTCTTTTTCTCGAACCATGCTTATCTCTCGAGGGCTGCCAGGCGGGAAAGTGACTTTCAGCTCTGCAAAGGGGCGAACGTCATAAGCGTTGTCGCGGAGAAAGATGCCCATCAGGCGAGATGTTTTGAAACTCAATGTCACCAAGCCAGGACCATGAACTTTCTTGCTTCTGTAGATAGGAAACTTGACTCTGTCTTGACAGCCTCCTAACATCACTAAATCTCCGGTTTTTTCGTAGTCATCTCCGTGGATATACGAAGAACGCGAATCGATTGCAAGATAAATGATGACCGGGACGTTTACTTTGAATAAAATGTCCCCCTGTTTGTCTTTCAGTCCACGGACATGGGTTAAACCATGGTACAGAGGTGGAACATCTTCCCAGCGATAGCAGTTATTGCCCGTCGCGTATTTCTCCCCGTGTCGCAGCATAGCTATTTGCAGTGCCCCATAGCCCGTCACCGATAGCGAAGTTTCGATGTGGATCCCGTTTGACACCTTGACCCTCAAAAGTATAACCAAAGAGCATAAAATCCATGACGAGACCATTGTTGCGATGAAGTTTGCTTCCTGTTCTAAAAAAAAGACTTTGTTGTAGCCTTGTTCCCTTAGTTTGGTTTAAAATTATTGAGGGTGTGGTGGAAAGAATGTGAAATTTGTTTTTATACTTTGAGTCGATGATATACAATGGATTGAAATATAGGGTTTGTACAGCTAGGGTACCGTTTTAGGAATCCATTTATAGTCAACAAATAAACAGTTATAAAACATACTCTCCCCTTTAGATGCACTTTGAATAGCACGTTACAAACA
>NC_090881.1:34436104-34451104 GCF_036669935.1 Montipora foliosa
TTACTGATTAAGCCTCAGCGCTCGTTGCAGTGACTAGGCCTAAGAACTCTCGTAAAATTTTAGCTTTCATTTTGCGGTTCGGTCAACTACACTTTTCACAAGATAATGTGAAGAATAAAGCACTCGTTTACTGATTAAGCCTCAGCGCTTGTTGCAGTGACTAGGCCTAAGAACTCTCGTAAAATTTTAGCTTTCATTTTGCGGTTCGGTCAACTACACTTTTCACGAGATAATGTGAAGAATAAAGCACTCGTTTACTGATTAAGCCTAAGCGCTCGTTGCAGTGATTAGGCCTAAAAACTCTCGTAAAATTTTAGCTTTCATTTTGCGGTTCGGTCAACTACACTTTTCACGAGATAATGTGAAGAATAAAGCACTCGTTTACTGATTAAGCCTCAGCGCTCGTTGCAGTGACTAGGCCTAAGAACTCTCGTAAAATTTTAGCTTTTCATTTTACGGTTCGGTCTACTACACTTTTCACAAGATAATGTGAAGAATAAAGCACTCGTTTACTGATTAAGCCTAAGCGCTCGTTGCGGTGATTAGGCCGAAGAACTCTCGTAACATTTTAGCTTTCATTTTGCGGTTCGGTCAACTACACTTTTCACGAGATAATGTGAAGAATAAAGCACTCGTTTACTGATTAAGCCTAAGCGCTCTTTGCAGTGATTAGGCCTAAGAACTCTCGTAAAATTTTAGCTTTCATTTTGCGGTTCGGTCAACTACACTTTTCATCGACTACGGGACTGTGGACCACGGTACCACTCCATTTTAACACTTAGTTCATTGTTCATCGACTGTGGGACTGCGGACCTTATACGTAGATTTAAGGTAGGCGTAAATTATTTTGCCTGAAATATAAAAAGACACTTCTTTCCTTACCAACATATTATGAGGGGGAGGGGTGGTCTTCACAACTGCGTAGCCGCGTAGCCGCGTAGCCACTTCATTCCCTTACTAACAAATTCCGAAGGGGAGGGGTGGTCTTCACAACTGCGTAGCCGCGTAGCCGCGTAGCCACTTCATTCCCTTACTAACAAATTCCGAGGGGGAGGGGTGGTCTTCACAACTGCGTAGCCGCGTAGCCGCGTAGCCACTTCATTCCCTTACTAACAAATTCTGAAGGGGAGGGGTGGTCTTCACAACTGCGTAGCCGCGTAGCCGCGTAGCCACTTCATTCCCTTACTAACAAATTCTGAAGGGGAGGGGTGGTCTTCACAACTGCGTAGCCGCGTAGCCACTTAGCAGACACAAGGCAAGTATGACATATATGTATTTCTCGTTCTTAAAGCGTTAGCAGGAGATAACTGCGTATCCATGTAGCCAGCTTTTTCAGGGTTATAACTTCAAATGGAGGGGTATTCAGCAGTTACTCCACTAATGCTAACATTGGGGCTGAAAGTAATGTTTAAGCCTAAGGTTAGCATTTTGTAAAGGTTTGGGTTGTTTCAGTTATGGTAAATTATATAATAACCAAATAAAAGTTCGCGCTCCGATTGGTCGATCAGCTATGTTTTATTGTGCCAGTAAACTCATGGAAAAATTGCACGTCTTTTGAATTATTGTATAAAAGCAATAGACCACAGGTTTCTATGGTTTATAGGCATGACAAACCACTTGGGATGTTGGACGAACACTCGAAGAATTCTTAAATCACTCGCCTGCGGCTGGTGATTTACGAATTCTTGTCGTGTTCTACCAACATCCCGCGTGGTTTATCAGCCTTTATAGTTCACCACTAAATTTTGTCCGATTCTTATTGGTTTAAATTGATCATGTGACGAGATAGTGTTCGTCCGCGGAGAGACACTATCAGCCCATAGTGCCCGTCCGAGGAAAATACCCGGATGGATAGTAGTCGTCCACTGAAAATACCTCTGTAAACAAGCGGCCTTATGGAAAATAAACAATCAAAATTGTATTAAGAGGGTTTTTGTTTGTTTTCTTTTTCAAATTTTACATTGGCTGACACGGCTTTCGTCTAATAAAGTTGAAAATAATTCAACATGATTTTTGAGCTGGCGCGCGGAAGAAAATTTAGTAGTGAACAATAAAGACAATAGAGTGTTTATGTCTCAGAACTATCGGTCTGATAGTTGCCCCTTGGAAATTTGATGTTCTTAAAACTAGCATATTTGTTTCAAGAACATCAAATTTCCACGGGGCAACTATCAGCCGATAGTTCCTCGAACAGAAACACTCTATTGTTTAAATAAACCATAGAAACTTGTGGTCTATTGCTTAAAAAAAGCACTGCAACCTGCAACCTGCACTCTTTCCTCCCTGCTTTACACCCTCCTCTTCTCATGTGGGTTTTTCTTCCTCCTTCGATTTTTAACGGGGTTCCTTTGTGTTTTCTAAGGAAGCACTTGGCAGATTTAACTAAAATTAATCCTTTTTTGGGGGTAAGTGAAACTCTCTCAGATCCTTGTACTTCCTTCCTAAGGCTTTTGCATTCACATTATTCTTCCACCTATCACTAAGGTAATTTTAATATGGGTACCTGTGCTAAAACAAATGTATGTGTGCTCCATATTATGTTTAAGTCCTTGTTTGTTCCAGAAACACGCCATCCCTTCAAGCCCTCATCATCATTTTGAATACTTAATGCACCTGTCACTGTAAATCACCCCCTCCCCCAACCAGAGAAAAGCAGTGATTTGGACAAAAGAACAAGAGAAAGTGAGGTAATGTTCCCAGCTCAGGGTGCAATATTTCCATTTCCAATGTCCCCATTTGTGTCTGCCTTGTGCCCGCCTACCTAGACATGAATTTCATCAAACAGTCAGCAAGGTTTTCCATTCAGTGACTTCAGTGTATTTTTGGGCGGCAAGCAAAAAGTAAGGATAAAACAGATTAACAAGCAACAAGTTTAACTCGCATTTCTTTCTGCCATTTCAGTCTCTGTCTGGTGTGGTCCCGGTCTCAGTGTGACACAGTTGTAGACTCCAATCCTTCAGCAGAGAAATTTCCCGCTTTGGATCGTATCCAAGACCCAGCATCCTGGGACAGTTTTGAATGTCGCATGTCAGGTTTTGTCCCCACTTTTCCTAGGTTTAGGGGGTGGGGTTGGTGCGGATTAACATTGACTGTATAGAAATATTTTTCTTGAAACTGTGTATGATTCACCATTGGCAATTTTACTAAGTGTATGAAATACATGATATCTTTCCAAAATTTAATTTCTTTTTTCACCTCTTAACTGTGATGATTTTACAAGCTATCCATATGAACATTTAGTTTTTCTGTTATCTTCTCATTGAGCTTCGTCTGTTTTCCATTAATTTATACACAGAGCATTAACCATATTTCAGTAATGTTGCTTGGCCTCTCGAGTGCTGTGTAGTAATAATAATTTGTTGCTTGACTTCAGGGGAAAGAAATTACATTTTCATGCTATCTTGAAGAGTGATTTTGATCTCGAGGCTATTCCATGATGATCAGTTAGCAATTTAAGAAACGTGAATGGGAAGGAAGCCTTCCAAGTGTGCAGGTAATGAAATGGAATAATAAGACATGTATTCTCTACATGAATTTGTGAGAGTCCTAGAGTCATTGGGTTCTGGTATAGTACCAAGAACAGAGCAAACACTGGTTTTACCCTTCGTACTGTAGTATTGACCTTCCATTCAAGTGATTGTTTTGCATGCAGTATGCAAACTGTGATGTGTAAAGTAAATTTTATGCTTACTTTCGTGTTTGTTTAAAGGACACACTTTCCATTAATCCATCTTCATTAATCGCTGGAAGTAATTCACTTTGCTTTTATGTTTCACCTGTCACCTACATATAGGTACAGAATTTTTTGTAGCCATGTTACAAACCGTAAGTTTACTGAAAACTTTCAGAAAGAAAAAGGAGATAGCTACCCACACTTCCCATGGCCTCAAATTAGCACCCATTGATTGTTACACTTGTTGGGTGCTATTTCTGGCAGATTTGATTTCTAATAAACCATGCACATTTTCCATATTTATATGGCCAGCAGTTTGAGATATGGCATCTTTTTCAGTGGCCTCTGCCTCAACCAAAGAGAGCACTAACTATGCACGTCCAGCTGTGCCGTTTTCTTGTGGATGTCCTTCGAGAAAACTTTGACAGGATACACTGTATAGCCAGTCTGCCCTCAGTTTTATCATAGTTAGTAGAGGGGACTGGTTATGAAACCAGGCAAACTTCAAAGGGGCACCCTATTGTTTCAGATTTGATGTTGAACCGTACCATCACGTGATCACCACTGTGCACAGTGTTTTTAATCGAACATGGCGGACGATGGTGATTTCTCGCTAAAGACAAATTTAAAGCAATTTGTAACCTTAAAATAAGCATGCGAAGTGATAGAAGAGAAGCCTACTGCCAAAGACAAGAATGTAAGTACGAAATATCTCTATGAATCTATAGATCCCATGAAAATTTAGCTGAAAAACAAGTAACAACTAGGCTGAGCATCTTTCAAATATCCCGTAATAAACAAGTGAAAAAACTTGCATGATATATCGTTCATATGGATAATTATCTTTCCTGAAGCCTTCTTCATCAGACTTGTGATACCAGGTTTTGTTCACAATGTATTAACATGTTTGCCTTGTTTTCGGTCTTTATAAGCGAGTTCTAAGCTTATAAACGTGATGATTTATTAAGACCGTCCAGAATGAATCTCTCACTGACTAATTAGAATTACTTACAACAATGGAGGAGACCAAAGACCAAGATTGTTCCTGACAGACAAAGAATTCAAACATTTATCGCCAAGATCCATTTGTTGATGGCGAAGGAGTACTCACATTGGGTGGTCACCTCCGTCACCCTCCTCTCAGTTTTCCTGAGAAACATCCAGCCTTTCTTGTGAAGGGGCATCTCCCTTCTCAGCTTGTTGTTCAGCACCATCACGATAAAGCACACCATCATGTCGACAGATTACTCTTGGAGCATGTGCAGTACTCACAGCTGGTTACTGGATCATTGGTGGAGATGGACTGGTATCGAAAGCCATTACCAGTACTTCTTGTGTGATCTGTAAGAAGCTTAGAAGGGTAAGACTTACCCAGCACATGGCAGACCTTCCCTCAGACAGGACTGAAACCCCACCTCCCTTCACTAATGTTGGATGTGATGTCTTTGGACCATGGGCCATCCAAACCCTGGAAAGTTAGAGTAGGCGCTACTAACTCTAAATGTTGGGGATTGGTCTTCTCCTGCCTCAGTAGTCGCACCATACACAGAGAAGTCCTGGAATCAATGGACACAAGCGCATTTATTTGTGCACTTGACTGATTCCTGTCTATCCGCGAGCCCACTGCTACAGTAAGGTGTGATTGTGGCTCAAACTTTATCGGTGCCAAATCTGTGTTTGAACAAGCACTTAAAGGCTTGTTGTAAAATGCATCGCAATGCATCGCAACACAATATGCGCAATATACACCGATGTCAATCTGTAAATAACGCGATGTACACAATATGTGCAAAACAGTTTATTTCATCAGGGGCTAACTTGCAAAACGTCAAACAGCTCATGCTCACCGTTCCCACAAGGTTAATTTCTTGTAAACCCCTGCAAAATGGATGTCTTTTGCAGTAAGTGTTTCCAAAATTAATCGCCTTTCATGTTTGACCATCGTCTGTTATAAGCTGCACTAAAAGTTATTATAGACTCGGTTTTAATGTCCTTTTGATAACCGTTTCATCATCAAAACCAGATAGTTCCACAAATGCGGAAGTATAATAAGTATAATGTACTTGCAATCTTGACTGTTTTAATGTTTTCCCTGAAATGTTTCCGTGATGGTTTACATTTCAGGTCAACATTTTCATAAGTATAGCCTAGAGCGAAATTTAACACTTACGTTGCGTCTTGTTTTCCTACT
Source organism: Montipora foliosa (assembly GCF_036669935.1). Classification (NCBI taxonomy): domain Eukaryota; kingdom Metazoa; phylum Cnidaria; class Anthozoa; order Scleractinia; family Acroporidae; genus Montipora; species Montipora foliosa. The sequence continues at coordinate 34,441,969 of NC_090881.1, forward strand.
TCTCTTACCATTTTAACTCTATAGAGTTGTTCACGTTAAAGTAAATGTGTCATTTCTAAAGAATTGGTAAGTAGTAAGTCATCTGCCTGGGGTGGGCAAGATGATTATTTTGTCCTGCCAAAAGGATTCTTATAAATTCCCTGAGATCTAGCGGTGACGAATTCTCAAATCTGTTATCTAAGCTGAAGTGCTCTGAATTGTTTATTTATGTTGCTCGGGAGGAAATCCGGACAATTTGAACTGATACATGTAGTTCATTGTATTGATTTCAAAACGATCGCAGGAAAACTAGAGGCAGTAATTCAGTTCTGTCTTAGAAGAAAGAATACACTATTTTGTGAACCTTACTTTAACAGTGCTGTAAATAATTTTTCTTTATTCAGAGGACATATGTCCTTTCAAATCTTCCCTTTGGTCAGACATTTGACAAATTGGACCGGACATAATTTATTGACTGACAACACCTTGAAGAAGAGAACTCAAGATGTGCTGGTGACATGTTCGACCATTGTGTCCGATCATAATGTGAAATTGGTCGGACAATGTCCGATGACCGACTGTTACTTCCAGCACTGCTTTAATAATCATAAAATAAAATACCTGTGGTTTCTGTGTTCTGGTACATCAACACTTCAACAGGAACAAGTCCATCAAGTTAAAATGGTATTTAAAAAAAAAAACAAAAACACTGGACGCCTTAAGCAAACTATTGAAAGTTTCTTTCCTATTTGGAGTACCAATCACGTTAGTTTTTGCTTCCTTTGTTGTTTTTCTTCATCTTTTATAATTTTTGTCCTTTCTCTTCTTACCTACCTCATTTGTACATTTTTTTTAGCCATGTCGTTTTCACCAAATAGTACAATATTAAACAAGATTATTATTTGAATCATTGTGCCTTGGTTGACATTTTGCCCCGAACATGACATAAATCAGCCACGGGCCTGGGTAGTGGTTTCACTTTGAAAACCTTACATATGTTCACCCCTTGAAAACTACCCGGAAACCTGCTTTTTATCCATTCCAAACCTGCCTACACGTTGCTTCCTACGCTTTTCACCCGACCCTGCCTAATCCTTCCCTGTAGTGTAGGTTTGGAGTAGAAGTGAGTATTACAGGTTTCCAGTCAGTCCCTTGGTGTGAAGGGTTCATGTGCACTGAACCTTGTCGTTAATATTAATGGTACTTCTGAGCACTGGGTTGATTCGTACCTCTTCTCCCACCCACAACATCTAATCCCGTGGCTCTTCTTTAGAAAATGCATTTTAAAGGCACATTTCCTATTTGAGCTGTAGGCGACTGATTGATGGTGGTGATGCTGTTAATATTGCATGGTTTTTTTACATCTTGAACTGACCCACTTCTTATCAATTTTTCTTTTCTTGCACACAGTGAGGGAAGATGTCAAAAAAGCCAGAGCGAGGTCAAAGGTCAGCATGGGAGGGCATCAAAGGCGTTAGAAAGGGATCATTGCAGGGGAAGAGATTGGAACATCAACATTCTGGTAAAAATGTTTTCTAGTTTCTGGTACATAATAGCAGTATATTTTCAAATTGATAACAATCATAGTGCATGGAAACAATAGCAGTTTGTTTTGCAAAGTAGGAAGTTTGATGTTCAAAGGTAAAAATACATGAATTTGGTAAACTGTAATTGCAGCACATATACATTTACCCAAAAGAATTTCTGTATCTTAATTTTGAAAGCTTATTACTTAAAGAGCTAAAGGTGTAAATATTGTTAGATTTGGAGCTTTATTACGTGTTGTAAATTTCATTAATTGTTATTGAGGGTGTAAACCAATCCCAGCCGGAGGTATTCAGATCACATATACACAACTGTAAACCCCAATACAAATCGAACAGTAGAATTAACTTTTGATACAGATCTCTACTGATTAAAATGACCATACTTTGCATTCAATTTAATGTATTCATTTCACAAGCAGGATAAAATATTCGCGTCCGATCTGTATGGGCGTTTACAATGGCGAGCCGATCTCCTGCTCATATTTTATCTACTACGTAAAAAATGATGTCGTATCAATAATAATAATAATAATACCAACTTTATTCATTTAATTCAATGAAAGGGAAGGATACCAGAGGTTACCCCTATCGAGGGTATCCCCGCACAGCCGGATGTAATTGACTGAGAGTCGATTTTGATGAGGGAGGAAAACCGGAGTACCTGGAGAAAAACCCTCGGAGTCAGATTGAGATCGACCCGAGGCCAGGGTTGAATCAGGGTCACGGAGGTGGGAGGTGTGGTTGATACACATACACTGTACCTGTAACTGCTAAAGGATACCTTCATTCAAGTAAAAACAGGAATGTTAATTTAAGTTGAAATTATTTTTGAAATTAGCTGATCTGAATTGCTTTTTTTGGGAAAGTTTAACAGCAAAGTAAGCATTAATGTTTTGGTGTAAAAAATTATGTAATTGCACCCATTCAATTCTTAAATCTACATTTTCTCAAAAAGTATAACGACCATGACTTGAAAACTATAAAGTGCATTTGAAGACATAATATACTACATCTGGACAAAATTTGAGAGAAATCTATTTATTTTTGAGTTGTGGCCATGAAAATTCAAATATTTTTGCTGTCAAAGTATCTTAACAGTGATGTGCTTGAACTTTTTGTGATGGAAGCCCATGAAATATATAATAATGTACAATATAAGCAGCAGATTTGTATCACATTTATAAACTTGAGGTGAAGGACAATTGTCTGGGTGAAGTTGTATAATTTCCTGCAAAGGACTGTTTAGGGTGACATTGACTGAAGTTTGGACAAAATTAGCGAAAGTCATCTTCACAGTCAGGTGATTTGTGTAGCATTGGTAGATGGCATAAATTTTTACTGTAGTCATTGATGCAGTGATTGGTTATCAAAGTCATGATGTTATTGGTTGACTGAAGGCCATGGAGACTGTAAACAGTGATTGGTGTATTTCAGTGTATCTTAGTTTCAATAAATGTCAGCACACTTTTGGTTTGTAAAACAGTCAGTTATTTTAATTAAAAATAAATCTCTTTGTGTATTGCTGCTGTTGTTGATACAAGGCAAGTCGTTTGTAGGGACTGCAGGAAGTTGTAGGCATTGTTTGTGTGGTCTGTGTTCTATTGCAAGTTAGTAAACCAGCTTTCCAGTACAATCCATTGGTTATTTAGAACTGTGGGCTGTCTGTTGATTTCACCATTTGTTGTTGCATGTTTGTGTTGAGTCACTCTTCCATTGAAACCTGTTGAGCGTGAAGATATGATTGGACTAAACACAAAAGCAAATCAGTCATTAAAGTTACTTGTAGAGTAACAAAAGTAACAGCTGAAAACTTTCAGGTTGAACAAGATTGGAATCTGTAACTTGTAGTAGGCAAACTACTCTATTACTGAGCTTTGGTGATGTGATCCTATAAGTGGTGAAATTTTCAATTGAAAGTACGCAGCCACTGTTGTTTGTAGACAATCCTGAAAACTAAAAGAAACTCACCTTAAATGAGGTCTTCATGATCATGGCCCCTCAAGTAACCAGAATGATTCCCTGGCTAAGAGGTCTTTTCTGACACTTGTTTCAGGTGCTGTTGATGGAAAAACCAGGTACACACTGCTGTGTTGCCTTCTGGTCAGGCAGGGCTCACGAGTCTTGAAGGATGTGTTTGACAGACTAATTCATACACAAGACCTTTGCAGTGCCTTGAAACGTGAGCCAGTACACTCTAAGCTTCAGTCTCTTCGAAAAGAAGGAATCCTCAATGCAGTGCAGTGGAGTCAGTTGTATCCAGATGAACCCTCTTCAGTGTCATCCACAAACTTTGCCCCTTCTCTCTTGATTGTGCTTTTGAGGACAATCTGTAACCTGAGCCCTCCATCCTCTGGCTGGGATGTACCTCCTCATTCATCTGACACCAGCTATGAGTCTGACATCGTGCGTTTGAAATACTGTGTGAATGCAGTATCGGCCCATGCCAAAGAGGCCTCTGTTACTGATGATGCAGTGTTCTGTAAATACAAAGATCAGATCCAGAACACACTGGTGCGATTGGGAGGAGCTAAATATAAAGATGTCAGTCATGAAATAGAGAAACACGAAATGGGGCCATTGGATGAGGAACATTTCAAAGAACGTCTGAAGCAGTGGAAAGATGATGACGAAAGAATTAAGGACAAATTGAATGAGTGGGAGTGTCAAAAGAAGACTTCTGGAGATGCAGGTCAGTTTTGGGGAGCAAAAACTTGGTGTTGTTACAGCAGTATTTGAAAGACTGATGTCTTCTGAAAGTAGAAGGTTTTTCTTAGCTGCTGATTACCATCAAAATTAACAACTGCATGGCATAGTGTAGGTTGGGTGCCAGCATGAAATGTCTAATGTTGTTTTTCTGTTCTGTCGTTTCCCTGATTGTGTTTCATTGGCCGTGAAAAGCCCTTTTGGGGAGTGGAGAATGGTGGTGGATGTAGGGGTTTTTGACGCCGCAATCTTTGTTGCGGTTGAACCTTTTGCTTGACTTCAACTAGTTTGCTTTCCCGTGTGCCTGATTACCTCAGAGATATAATAAATATCTTACTAACCTCTTTTTCTCGGTCCGTACTGAAAGTTACAGATCCTCCTTGTTCTCCGTTGATTTGTGGCCCGAGCGCAAAATAAATCAACAGGAAAAAAAACCTCTGTCCGTAACTTACAGTACGGACCTCGTACTCGGTTAGTAAGGTTTCTCCTCCTATACTTCCTGCATTTTTTTCATTTTCAACAGAGTTTCTTTCTTTCCTTTTTTCAGTTCTACTAAACGAAATGATGACAACGCAACCGACAAGTGAGTTACCAAAAGAGGTTTCTAACATACACGGCCACTCTGAGGAGGTTGATGTAATTTTTCAAGCCATCGCAGATGATAATAGTCCTTTTGCTGGAGTTCTTGTCAGTTTATCTTAGTTTCAATAAATGTCTGCACACTTTTGGTTTGTAAAACAGTCAGTTATTTTAATTAAAAATAAATCTCTTTGTGTATTGCTGCTGTTGTTGATACAATGCAAGTCGTTTGTAGGGACTGCAGGAAGTTGTAGGCATTGTTTGTGTGGTCTGTGTTCTATTGCAAGTTAGTAAACCAGCTTTCCAGTACAATCCATTGGTTATTTAGAACTGTGGGCTGTCTGTTGATTTCACCATTTGTTGTTGCATGTTTGTGTTGAGTCACTCTTCCATTGAAACCTGTTGAGCGTGAAGATATGATTGGACTAAACACAAAAGCAAATCAGTTATTAAAATTACTTGTAGAGTAACAAAAGTAACAGGTGAAGACTTTCAGGTTGAACAAGATTGGAATCTGTAACTTGTAGTAGGCAAACTACTCTATTACTGAGCTTTGGTGATGTGATCCTATAAGTGGTGAAATTTTCAATTGAAAGTACGCAGCCACTGTTGTTTGTAGACAATCCTGAAAACTAAAAGAAACTCACCTTAAATGAGGTCTTCATGATGATGGCCCCTCAAGTAACCAGAATGATACCCTGGCTAAGAGGTCCTTTCTGACACTTGTTTCAGGTGCTGTTGATGGAAAAACCAGGTACACACTGCTGTGTTGCCTTCTGGTCAGGCAGGGCTCACGAGTCTTGAAGGATGTGTTTGACAGACTAATTCGTACACAAGACCTTTGCAGTGCCTTAAAACGTGAGCCAGTGCACTCTAAGCTTCAGTCTCTTCGAAAAGAAGGAATCCTCAATGCAGTGCAGTGGAGACAGTTGTATCCAGTTGAACCCTCTTCAGTGTCATCCACAAACTTTGACCCTTCGCTCTTGATTGTGCTTTTGAGGACAATCTGTAACCTGAGTCCTCCATCCTCTGGCTGGAATGTACCTCCTCATTCATCTGACACCAGCTATGAGTCTGACATCGTGCGTTTGAAATACTGTGTGAATGCAGTATCGGCCCATGCCAAAGAGGCCTCTGTTAATGATGATGCAGTGTTCTGTAAATACAAAGATCAGATCCAGAACACACTGGTGCGATTGGGAGGAGCTAAATATGAAGATGTCATTCATGAAATAGAGAAACACGAAATGGGGCCATTGAATGAAGAACATTTCAAAGAACGTCTGAAGCAGTGGAAAGATGATGACGAAAGAATTAAGGACAAATTGAATGAGTGGGAGTGTCAAAAGACGACTTCTGGAGATGCAGGTAAGTTTTGGGGAGCAAAAACTTGGTGTTGTTACAGCAGTATTGATGACTGATGTCTTCTGAGAGTAGAAGGTTTTCCTTAGCTGCTGATTACCATCAAAATTAACAACTGCATGGCATAGTGTAGGTTGGGTGCCGGCATGAAATGTCTAGTGTTGTTTTTCTGTTCTGTCGTTTCCCTGATTGTGTTTCATTGGCCCTGAAAAGCCCTTTTGGGGAGTGGAGAATGGTGGTGGATGTAGGGGTTTTTGACGCCGCAATCTTTGTTGCGGTTGAACCTTTCGCTTGACTTCAACTAGTTTGCTTTTCCGTGTGCCTGATTACCTCAGAGATATAATAAATATCTTATTAACCTCTTTTTCTCGGTCCGCACAGAAAGTTACAGATCCTCCTTGTTCTCCGTTGATTTATGGCCCAAGTGTGAAATAAATCAACAGGAAAAAAAACCTCTGTCCGTAACTTACAGTACGGACCTCGTACTCGGTTAGTAAGGTTTCTCCTCCTATACTTCCTTCATTTTTTTCATTTTCAACAAAGTTTCTTTCTTTCCTTTTTTCAGTTGTACTGAACGAAATGATGACAACGCAACCGACAAGTGAGTTACCAGAAGAGGTTTCTAACATACACGGCCACTCTGAGGAGGTTGATGTAATTTTTCAAGCCATCGCAGATGATAATAGTCCTTTTGCTGGAGTTCTTGTCAGTGGAATTTCAGGAATAGGCAAGTCTACTGTTGCTATTCAGGCAGGTCACAAACTAAAAAAGAAATGTCAAAGCGTTGTAAAGTTTTGTTCCTTGAGAGACGTTCATCAACTTGAAATGGAAGGTACATGTAAAATGCAAGGTGAATGGAGAGAAATTTTGAACGTGTGTGAACCTGGACATCAACGAGCCAACGAGAACCCTCGTCATGTCTTGCTCAGCTGGTGCAGGCATCTTGAATATAACATAGTCCTTATTCTGGACAATGTGGAAGATTCTATAGAAGATGAAACCAGAGAATCGTTCAATGACATGCTGAGAGACTTGAGGATGTGTTCTCGCCCAAAAATTAAATTTTTAATTACTTCAAGGCGATCTGACAACGTTTTGGTCTCAGACCTAAGGCTTAAGCATGTAGACTTAGAGCCTTTGGGAGAAAAAGAAAGTATAGAAGTTTTAAAGGGTGGCGCTAAAATTTCTTCGGATAACCTCCCCAAGATAGAAGCTCAGTTAAGAAAGGTAGCCGAACTCTGTGAGAACATTCCACTGGCACTTCGACTTGCTGGACCCCTGTTGTCATCAGAATCTGAGTACGATTTTGAAGAGCTTATTCAAGGACTGGAAAACAGCCCAACAGAAACGCTTGGTCACGGTCTTCAACGAATGATGGAAATAGCGTTTGAAAAACTCGACAAGCCACTAATGGATGCACTAGTTTGTCTGTCGGTGTTTGTTCGATCTTTTGACAAAAAAGCTGCCAAAGCAATGATTGTGGATAATTGTGGTAACTGTCTGACGAAACTAAAGCAGAGGTGCCTGATCCAAAAACAGGGTCATCGATACCTTATTCACTTACTCATTAGAGACTATGCCAGGCAGATGGGAAAAAGAGATGACTTTGCTGATATTTTGGACCATGGCCAACAGAGATTTGTCAAGCACTTCCTGTCGCTTCTAGTGCCCAATTCAGATAAATTCTGGGGCAAAGACACGTGCAAAGAATCATTTGACTTGTTCAATGAAGAAAGGATCAATCTTGAGTCGACTCTTGAAGAGGTTCGTGGGAAGAAAATCAGAGACTGCAGGGAACTTAAAGCCGTTGTTGATAACTGCCAACAGTTGGCATCCTACATTGAATTCAGTGTTCCCTTTGAGCTTTATTGTGGTTTTCTAGATGGTCTTCTACATTTTGCCACAGAGCAAGGAAAAGTAACAAATCAGGTCGAGATATTGCTTCTTCGTCATCATGAGTCAAGGAAGCATGGCAGTACTAGTGAAGAATTTGTTTGCCGAGCCATTAAAATGCACAATGAACATCGTGAACTTTTTAAGAAGGCGTCTCAGGTTTTTTATCTGAGTCATTATGGCAGACATATCTCACAGGACTGTGGTAGCAGAGAAAAAGCACAACCTATTCTAAAAGAGGCGATCAGCATATTTGAGGAAGAAGACCTTGGTAGCACCTTTGATAAGGGCAGAATTCTTGTACAGCTGGGACATAATGAGAAATTTTTAGAAAGGCACGACGAGGCTCGTAAATACTACGAGGAAGCACTGAGTTTTCGTCAGGAACATTATGGGCAGCATCTCTGGACTGCTTTCGCCCACAAGGACCTCGCAGATTCCTATTTGTATCAGGAAAAGTTGGAAGAGGCTAAACATCACTACCACAAAGCTATTAGGATTCTGAAGGCGATCGAAGTATTGGATCAGAAAGAATCGATTCCTTTGTACAAGACCTTTGGAATATGCCATCAAAAGAGTCAAAACTTTGACAAGTCTCGAAGAATGTTTGAGAAAGGGATTGAAATTGCTGATTCCACCATCGAGGGAAACCACAAATGGAAGGTGGAGATTAAGACTTACTTGGCGCTGCTTGTGCACGAAAGATTTCCCGAAGAAATGGCAACAGCAGGCAAAATTTGCGCAGACGTTCTCAAGATGGGCAAAGACCTTGAAATGAAACAATGGTCCAAAAAGTATCAGCTTCAAAAGCTCTACAGAAAGATCCAAGGTATACTTATATTTTTTCTAAAAATCTTCCCTGAAACTTTGTTTTGGTAGTTTCTCTGCCACCTTGTATCAGACATGTGCTTCAGGGATTCTTATTTAAGGACGGTGCCTACGAATTCAAAGGTATTTATGCAGGAATATTTTCTGAATATGCAGGAAAAGCAGATCTTAGCAAGTGTTATTGAAATCCAAAAAGAAAATTGGGGGTAACCATGCATTTTTCGAAGATAATTAATCAACAATAT
>NC_090881.1:34460920-34470920 GCF_036669935.1 Montipora foliosa
AAGCCGCATCCGTAGATAAGCCGCACCCCGAATTTAAAAGCGCAGATTTTGGAAAAAAATGTAATACAATAAAGGTTGAAGTTCCATTAACGTTCTATTGCTATAAACCAACAAGGATAAACAATCAAGGTTTCACCATAAAGTTGAAATTCCTTCGATATTGAAACAAAACGAACGAGTGCTTAGTAGCCAAGCTTTAAGTGTGGGGAGGAGTCTGGACCAGGGCCTACGTTGCATGAATTTTTTGAACACGGATGTGATGCCTGGGTATCATGACCACTTCTATAAAGATGTACCTGCAATAGGCGAAAAAATTCATGCAGAACAGGAGCTTGATAATGCAGTCGACAAATTTGCCGAGAAGGTGCTCAAGGACAACGATACAGTCGGCCATTTACCTTGCGAGTACTCGAAAGATATGCGTGGAAGTGACTGGCCGAAGACGTCACTGCAAACAGCTGTGCAGAGGAATGGAGATTCCTTGTAGGTTGGTGTTTACTTGTTCGAGTGAAGCGAAAATTAATCGCCTGAAAGAACTCTTGGAGAGCAAGGTTCGCCAATCAACACTGGAAGACACAAACGGCTCCTTTAGGAGCCACCACTCATTAAAAAGTCAATGAACAACAGCAACATGCTCTCAGTTTCTTTTATGTTTCTTTACTGAGATCTTAAGAAGTTGTATGAATATTAATAAGGTTTTTTAAAACTCCAAACACAGATGTATCCATGGATAAGCCGCACCTTTGATTTATGGCTTCAATTTTGTGAAAAAATGTGCGGCTTATACATGGACGTTTACGGTATTTTCTGTGGTTTAAAATTATTATTTTCTTGTTTTAGTGGAGGTTCCAATTTACATCAAGTTCAATGGCTACACTAAGAATCTCTTTCTTAAAAGCAGATTCTGACAACTTGGTGCACAAGAACTCTACTGATACCTTGGTAACACGGTATTTTTTTTCATAGATCAACGAAATCATGCTCAATCTTGGCTTAACAGAGACAGCCAACACAAGACTGAGTGAAATTTCCGGAGGTCAGAGAAAAAGGCTGGCCATTGCACTTGAACTTGTCAACAATCCACCAGTGATTTTCCTTGATGAACCAACAAGGTAATAAATTATATATAGGATTACAAATTATTATAACTTATGACAATCGTTGGCATCATTGTCATTATCATCCAGGGCTTGAAATTAAGGAAAACATCAGGTCGCAATTTTGCAACAAGATACGAAAGTTTAGTCAAAATTTCGCAAAGTTTTAGTCGCAAAATCGTTGTGCTGCATTGTGTTGTCAGTGGTGTAGCAAAACAAAATATGAGCTCACAATATTTGTGTTGAAAGAAACCACTGAAACTGGCGAATGATATCGAAGGAATGGAGTTGTGCATGTAACATCAGCGAAATTACGCTACAATTACGCTATCTTCAGATTGAAAGAAAATTCACGGCGAGAAACAAAATAATTTTATTTCTTCATTTATTTTAGCAAAAGTAGCAGCAAAGTGGCAACTGCTAAGCCTTTTGTTTCAAAAGAGGGAAGGTGAAAACAAGTCACGAATTTGCAACTTCTCCAGATATTTTAATCGCAAGGGGAAAAAAATTCAGTTGCAAATGCGATTGTATTGGTTGCAATTTCAAGCCCTGTTATCGTCACCACAACCTCTACTATTATTTATTGTTCAATGTTTTAACTGCTGTCAAAATCGACCACTAGCCTGTGTATGTTTTTACAAAGGCAAGCCAAAGCCAGCCTTCTTTTATCTGATACACAGCTGATGCAAGAATTTTATCTGACTTGTTAATGAATGATAATAAGAGATTTGTTTTTTAAGGTTGACTTGTGTTGTTAGGGTATTCTCAGGAAAAAAATCCCCAGTGTTCCTAACAGCAGTGGAGCTAATGACCAACCACTTTCTATAGTATTAGCAGTTTAGATGGTCTACCTCTAAGGATGCTCATGTGAGCTGGGCCATTAAACTAGGTGCAGGTTTTCCTGCTTTACTGCTGTGACTGAAAGAGTTAACATTTGGCATTTTTGGAAGTGTAGAGGATAAGATGGTATATAATTTGGGGAATCTTTGCTTACATTTTTTGTCTCATAAGCACAAGCCCATTGTTTTCTAATCTACTGTATCAGCCAAAAAATCAAAACTAAATATTGAAAGTCTGTTACATAACGAGCTATCTCTGAAACTTTGATTGCAATTTACAACATAATCTCTGAGTAATGACGCTTTGAAAATTTGGTCTTTTATAAAGAATATATGGGCTCATTAAGGGCTTTTGCCACCCAAGAATTTATCAGTTTTTTATTTCTAAGAACTTGCGCCTTCTCAAAGCCAAAAGGCTTAAAATTGGAAATGTAACTAAGTTTAACATGTTCTTATACCTTTTAAAGTTAATTTACGGTATGAATAGCATGATGCCTTCTGCAAGCAAACTCGTATGTTATTGAGACAAAATGATGTCAGCAAAGATTTGCCTTTATTAACCCCAGTAAATTGATGAAGAGATTGTGTTTTAGAGGTTAACTTGGGGAAAGAAAATCCTAGTGTTCCTTTGCAGTTGTCAAACCTGTCACCTTCCGAGTACTAGTTCAAAAATTAATACTACCACTGGGCTAAAAAAAAACAAGGCCATAGTGCCACAGGGAACACACCCAGAAGACAACAATCCTGGCGATGGCGTATATTCTGTTCAGATTCCTTACTTGTTGGGTCTAGAGAGCTACTTGTTCTCTGTATAACTTGTATTTATCGGGTTTACATAGCTAGTACCCCATGAGGCTATAATAGAAATAATAATAATAATAATAATAATAATAATAATAGGGACCTTTAGATTCGAGGACAGGAATGAATATTTGACTGCCTGTTTTTAGCGAAAGTACTTTAAAAATTTACAACCCGGATGATTAATCTTACTCTTTGTTGCTTAATTATTCTTTGCTGGTAACTGAGCCTTTTCCTGCTCGAAAAATGCCAAAACTACCACCTTGTTGGTGACTTGTTTGACACAACAACATTGTTGCAAAACTTCATACTAAAATGATGACGGTATCATATTTGTCCGGCCAAAATGACACTGGTTTGCACGCACTCACTGTTGTTCTATGAGGAAATCTTGTACTCGTAGTCGTTCTCGTCCTAGAATCTAAATGTCCCTAATAATAAGAAGAAAAAGAGGAGTTTGTCCTTGTTGAATGAATGAATGAATGAATGATGTTGGAGTGCTAATAAAATTAATATTATTATGATATGTGGGTTTTGTGTTTGTTAATGGTAATGATTATTATTTACTATAAATAATTCTGTAAATGATAATAATAACAATAATAATAATAATTATATATTATTATTATTATTATTATTATACCATTCTTATTCTGTACTGACTGCACAGAGGTGTAGATGTGGCCTAAGTACTGCTTCAATTTTCTATTGGCTGTCATCGTCATGAATTACCATCTATCTTATAATAATTATTTCTTTTCGCTAGTGGCTTGGACAGCTCATCTGCCTATCAGTGCATTAGCCTTATGCGAACACTTGCCCATGGTGGAAGGACCGTGATTTGCACCATTCATCAACCGAGTGCAAAACTCTTTGAAATGTTTGACAAGGTCAGTTTTTACACTGGTGCATGTGCATGCATATTGACTTAAGTGCATGTCACTTCAACAAACTGTTTCATTTAATTTATTTTCCGTAATCATCCCAAATATATTGTGTAGTTTTTGGAACCTTTTCATTCAAATTTCACTTATTTATTGGCTTTGAAAGACGGGGAAAATGGTCATACTCGGATCAATAACCGAGCGATGAAGGGAATGGATTTGATACGGGGTTGAAGTCACAAATTAATTGCATCGCTGTTGTCAAAGAACTATCTCAATGCAAAGCAGTCTGTGACGTCAGCCAGGTATTGAACCCATTTCCCTTCATTACTCAGTTATTGATCAAAGTGTGACCACATTTCCCATCTTTCAAAGCCAATAACAAAGTGAAATTTCAATAAAAAGGTTCTAAAAACAACATGATGTATTTGGGACAATTTTGGAGAATAAAATAATAAAGTGGAAAAGTTTGTTTATGACAGTTACTTGAAGGTCTCATTTCAGACACCTTAAGAAGTAGCTGCATTTGTTTCTAGACATCACTCTGCTTACCACCTAAATGTAATGCTAATCTACCTTATTGTTTAAAACAGGTAGCAAAATGCTCAGACATATTGGGGTAAATATTTGTGTTATATACCAAAACTACTAACTGAAGGCATGCATCCAATTATATGGATTTCTGAACATAGGTACCAGCAGCAGATAATAGCCCAGTTTCAAGTTTGCCGTGACTGCTGAATAAAAGTACTGAGAGCGCATTTTTACAGGGTTAGCCTCCATCTGAGTGGGAGGCACGGTGGCCTCATGGTTAGTGCGCTCCACTTCGGATCCAGTGATCCGGGTTCGTGTCCTGGCCGGGGAAATTGTGTTGTGTTCTTGGGCAAGACACTTTACTCTCACGGTGCCTTTCTCCACCCAGGGGTATAAATGTGTACCGGCGAATTTAATGCTGGGGCTAACCCTACGATGGACTGGCATCCCATCCAGGGGTGAGTAGAAATACTCCTAGTCGCTTCATGCTACAGAAACTGGAGATAAGCGCCGGTCTGATGGACCTTCTAGGCTTGTAGCATACGTTACCTTTACCTTAGCCTCCATCGAAAGTGAACATATTCACAAATTCCAGCAAGAAGATGACCTGTTTACAACTCTGTCTATTGTTTCATTTTCAAATCAGGCACCTTCCCGTCGGTTTTTGTGAATACTTTACTTTAGGTTGAGGCTAACCCTGTATTAATGTGTCATTGGTGTTTGTATTGAGTGATAATTCGAAGTGGATAATTCTAAAATTCGAAAACGGACTATTCACATATCTGGAGGTTGCGCACACTATGCATCATTGACTACAAAGGCTTCATTGTTGATTGCAAATCATTCTGTATATATTTTCTTGTCTAAGAATACAATAAAGTACTGAGTATCAAAATTAATATTTCATAAAACAATATTATTGTTGAATTCGGTGTTTATTATTATCCGGAATAATCAAGGTCAAAGCTAGCGTTTGGTCTGCTACCACTTGCATCAAACTTAAAAATTTCTTGGTGGCAAAAAAACTCATTTAATATTAATAATATTATTATTGTTTATTACTGGAATAGATGGTCTCCTTTAAAATACTTTTTGGATGTTAATAAACTGTTTTGAGTTTGGCCTTGAGCTGCTTTTGAAAATTCTAATCCAAGCCTTCGCCGATCTTGGATGATGGGATAGATTATCGAAAGCTTGGATTAAACTTCTCAAGAGCAGCTTGTGACCTCACTCAAACAGTTTATTCATTTTTTGTAAAATATACTGCTAAAGGACTACATCCAACATATAACTTTATGGATTTGTTTTAGTTGTACATATTGTCTGAAGGCCATTGCTTGTTCCATGGCTCTGTGCAAGAACTGTTGCCATATTTGTCTGGAGAAGGCCTTGTCTGTCCCAAGTACCACAATCCAGCTGATTACAGTACGTACTTACAGTCAACGTAAGGTCGTTGAGTAAACACGAATATCTTGCCATTTATCTGTTTTATTTCATTTCCTGTCATAAACTGAACGTTGTAAAATAACTTGAGGCTGGTTTTCTCCGTTGGACACAAGAACAAATTCAAGTTCTAACCTGTCCTTGTCAGGAATTTTAATCTTTGCTAAATTAATTTAGCAAGTCAAGTGGATGATGGATGATGAGTGGATGATATTGTATTCCAAGTGTTTGTTCAGTTGGGTAAAAATGCAGGTGAAAATGTAAATTGATACTTGCGCGTTATAAGTAAATAAATAAATAAATAAATAAAATAAATTATTAGTAAAGCGCGTGGGAATTTCACAGTTTTCGTAAGTAGCATAACCTGTCTCCATGCAAGAAAGCTCTTCAAAGTTTCTACTGTTTTTGTGTCTTTGGACACCCATCCCGAACCGAAGTCTGGCCAACTTTCTTTAAACGTCTTTACTCATGCAGTTGTTCAAGGCCTGATAAAGCTAATCCAGAATTACAGGCAAGTAATGCAAGTACAGTCCATTTTCTGATCACAAAAGTTTCCACAAGATGTTCAGCCTTCCAAAATTGTCTAGACTTGCTTTCCTTGAGAATAAAATTACGATTAAGGTATTTTTATGACGAACCAAATACAAGCCAGTGTTTGTATTTTAATCACGCCTTAGTGTTATTCCAGCCGGAATATTGGCAGGAATTAAAAGAATGTTTCGACGGGACAATGAAAATCCCACGTGCCCTATTCGTGACTGACAAGACCTGGCGATGCTACTCAATCAACAGGTGGTTTGCAGCCAAGCACTCGAGACACGGATAACAAGGGTGAAATGTGTTAATTAATACTGGCGGACAAACAAAAGAAGCTAACAAGAGATCTCTTGCTTTGTGCGCCAACATGTCGGCGATTACGTAACGTGAAAAGCGCCAATGGCGAGTTTTGGCGAGGATAGCAATGCCAATTAAAGCGTTACTCAAAGGCAACTACCACTCCCACAATAGAGTAATTATAAAGCAGAGGAAATAGTTTCAAATGTGTTCGAAGGTTTTTTAAGGAAACGTGGCTGTATCTCGCCTGCGAACGCAGACGTATTTCCGGCGGTCGTTTTTCCCGGAAATACGTCTGCCTTCGCAGGCTAGACTGTGTCAGAATAATCTAGCTAAGTGCCGCCATCTTGAATAATTAGAAAGCTGAAGCAACTTGGACGGTTACGGCATGCAATTTTAATCAATCCGAATCTACATATAGTCAGCCAAAATCGATGATTTAACCCCAACGTACTCGTTGATCTTTGTGCAACTTTGGTTAAGGAATTTAGTGATCTTCCAATGATCATCGAATCGTTTAGACTCAAAATCGGGAAGGCAGCTCAGTTGAACAAGTTCTTTTAACTTTTAAAGTCGATTTGTGTTTTGCAAGGCGTCTTTTAGGAGCAAGTTCACCTGTTAATGAAACCAAATATAAACGAGACGTCATGAGGGATGTGTTGTTGATTTTGTCCGGAAGAATGCGAGCCAATTGAAAAACAGAGAAATCTTTTGCATGAATAGCAATGAACAGTTACTCGTGCGAGTTGATCACTTTAACCACTTTCTCCTACATTGAGGCGAATGATTTTTTAGCCGGTTTATACAACACTAGGATGAATACCTAACAGCTTAAGAGTATTACTTACTGGCACTGAAGGAGACCATTTTGTTTCTCAGTGTTCCGCTAATCCGAGGTGAAGAATACTTGTCATTCATCTCGGAGTTGACTAATCAGAACGAGCGAAAAGCACAATTTGCTTGTATATCAGATACTTATTCTTGAAAGCAACGGATGCCATGGCTTTATGGTTTAAGCGTAAATTGTCCCTTCTTTTTTTCGTATGATTGTTTCCAGTAATTGAAGTGGCATCAGGGGAATATGGCGAGAATGTAATTCCAAGTCTGGTGAAGGCATGGAAAGCGCGTGAAGAGAGCAATGCAAAGAAGAAGAGTCTTTCAATTAACGCAAACTGTGGTATGATGGTATCCATGCTGCCGAACTGTAATGTGAAAACGAGCACTGATAGTATTATCCATGCAGCCAGTCAAACAACTCAGGTTCGTCATCATTGTCATCACCATCATATATTTATTTATCCTCAGGTTTTAGAGTAGCTTGATATAGCTAATAGAGCGGTTTTCAATAGGCGTTACCCCTTATGACGTACAGCACCTAAATTCTTTTGTTGAGTGACTACTATAAATACCAGAATGCAACGTTTCAGTAGTCACTCAACAAAAGAATTGCGAGGCGTTACGTCATAAAGGGTACGGTCTATTGAGTGTCTAAAATAATAGCGAATTACTTTGGTTTTGCATTACTTCACTCATTGATTGGTTCAAAGTTCTCGCGTCACTTTTTCAACCAATCAGAAGTGAAACTTGGCAAAACCAATCGTGGCTCGCGCGTGCACATTTTACCGCGCTTTGTGTCGGCTACGTGTGATAACTTCGAGTTTTGATTGGTTTACTGGATTGTCTCCGTCCTTTTTGATTGGCCAATCTAATTACTTTGGTTTTGGTTTTACGACACTCGATTGAAACTCTCCGAGCAATTAACCTCCCAACCATGTTATACCACAGAAGACAGACCACAACACCGGGAACTCCATGCCCTACTTTTTTGCGAATAGTGTACGTGTTTGGGTTCCTTTACGTCCTACAAGATTATAAACATTGAAGGGTTGTGAGACGGTTTATCGTCCTTATCGGCAGAGGTTTTATTAGAAGCTGCGGGACCGGGGTAAGAGCACCCGTCTACGCTGAGTACAGACCCGCCTTTGGTCAAAGGAGGTCTCAAGATCAAAAGCCAGACTATATATAGGACCGTGCCCTCTTACTCTTTCACAAGGTCCCTTCTACTTTAAAACTTTATGAAACCCCTGTATCCGAATTGAGTAGAGAGTCTTAACTATTTGCAATGATCATTACAAAGGCAGTACTTTCTCCTCAGTTATTTAAAGACTAATTTAACTGGTGTTGGTCCGGGCGGAGTATTTGATCCTGCGATGCTTAACCAACTGAGCCGCCATTTTGAAACCACGAAGGTCCAATGCTCGGTGAGCACCGCATGACTTCAACTAGACCCTGGCGTCTGCCTTTGACGCGAAGTTACATGAAATCAACCAATATTTTACTGACGAGGCTAGTTTCGGAAAAAGAAAACGATGAAACTATCGGAGTGTGTTTGAAATAAACTAAACCGACTACCGTATTGAAACTATAAAGCTGACCTTTCAAGCTTAAACTTCTCATTCCCACGATGAAAACGTTCATTCTTCCAACTAGTACCCATAAAGTTCTTTGTTGTATAGTCATGAGAATTTGGGGGTATATAAAGATCACACCTCTTATGTTGAACAGTAATAATGAACACTCGATACCTGTCTGACTGACATTTCATTGAAATTGTAAGAGAATTTAACCCGTATCTTTTGCTTTACACTATCACCGATAATCGCTATACCAACGAAACAAGTTGCCCGAAGTCGAAAATTCAGTTAATGGACGTGCTCTCTTCTTCGTGCGGGAGTGTTTAGGTTACCTCGAGCCGAAGGAACCCTCAGGGTCTTAAGTGTACACAGTACCCCTTATGACGTAACGCTTCACAATTCTTTTGTTGTGTGACTACTGAAACATTGTAGTTATAGTAGTCACTCGACAAAATAATTTTGATGCTTTACGTCGTAAGGGGTAAGGCCTATTGCGTGAAGAGAAAGTGCTGGCGCAAAAAACGAAATCTTCAAATGGTCGGACTTTCTGGCTTATCAACCCTTGTTTTCACAGTGTGGGACATTCGAGCCTGTTGAGATGTTTAGAATTGTACAGTTTCACAACCAATCAGAAGTGAATCAAAACCAATCGCTTCTTGCGCTTGCACATTTTCCCTCGCTTTGTGCCGGCTACGTGTAATTACTTCGAGTTTTGATTGGTTTACTTGATTGTCTCCGTCCTTTTTGATTGGCCAAAGTGATTACTTTGGTTTTTGTTTTACGACACTCAATTGAAACTCGCTCTATTTCTTATTATTTTTCATCTCCAGTTTATGGTGTTATTAAAGCGAGCCGCACAGTCCATCTTCAGGGATCGTGTGTTCACTCATTTGCGGTTTGTCTCTATCGCATCTGTCGGTGTTCTCATAGGACTATTGTATCACGGCATTGGAAACGATGGCAACAAAGTTTTTAACAACACTGGATGCCTGTTTTTCTCCCTTCTGTTCCTTATGTTTACTTCCCTGATGCCCACTGTTCTCACATGTAAGTCTCGTTAGATTTGAACATTTAAACCTTTGTACTGACGCGTTTTCACAGCTTCAACCTTCTCGTATCGTATTTGGTGCGCTAAGGCGAGTTTTGTTGCACGA
>NC_090881.1:34475920-34490920 GCF_036669935.1 Montipora foliosa
ATAAAATAGCTTGTTTTGATTTCTAGTGACTAAGCGAATATTTTCAATTTCGCCAATATTTTCCTTTTAGACTGCGGTTTACGTTGCTCCAGTGACTGGGATCCCTGTTCTCTTGTTCAGCGGTTTCTTCGTTAATTTTGACACCATACCCAAGTACATGCAGTGGTTGACGTATGTGTCGTATGCGCGGTACAGCTGGGAGGGGACTGTGGTCGCCATTTACGGAAATAAGAGAGGACCTCTTGAGTGCAAAGACAAGCGATGTATCTTTAAAAATAGCAAGGACGTTTTAGATGCTATGGACGTGGAGGAAAACGCTCTTTACTTAGAAGGGGCCAAGATTTACTTTGATGCCTGTGTGCTTATGTTGTTCTTCATCACACTTAGACTGGCGGCATACCTCGTGTTACGTTACAAAGTGAAGTCGTACCATTAACAGGGAGGTAGCGTTTTGCTCGGAAATCATTCAAGAATTGTGGCGTATTTATAGGTGTTTGGACTGTTCTAAAAAAAAGACTTGGTTGTAGCCTTGTTCCCTTAGTTTGGTTTAAAATTATTGAGGGTGTGGTGGAAAGAATGTGAAAATTTTTATTATACTTTGAGTCGATGATATACAATGGATTGAAATGTAGGGTTTGTACAGGGTGCCGTTTTAGGAATCCATTTATAGTCAACAAATAAACAGTTATAAAACATACTTCCCCCTTTAGATGCACTTTGAATAGCACGTTACAAGCAACCTTGAAACCAGTAGATTTCCACTATTAAGCAGGAAATTTCTTGCAGGCTGACTTGATAAAAGACCTTGAAAACTTGTTGGAACGCAAAGCTTGTATTCGTTTACTCTGAGGCTGATATACAATGGTGTGATCGAGATTGTGTCATCAAGTGGGCTTTCACAAAAGAGGCAATGAAATGTCAGTGACTACAGAATCCATGTTGCATCTTGTTCACCCTGGTTTTTACCTCGGAAGAGCAAATCACTCATATTTCATAGCCGAAGGTTGAGACATTTTAATGTGAAAGAAAAAGAGCTTCATCTGCATATATCTTGTTTATACCACAGGAATACCATGACCGAAGCCTTCTTGATTCGATTTGTTTTCTTAATTAAGGAGGGCGTGTCTTCTTTTACTAGTTCACAGGTTTTTCAGTTCAGAAACACGGATACTTTCAATTTCCTTTTTCACTTTTCTTCTCTTGCACACAAAGCAGGGAAAGAGCTGGACTCTCGTTCTCTTCCAACGTTTTTCCGCCGAAACACTGAATCATGCAGTTTCCTGTTTACAGAATCCAGAATGGCTGGACCATTCAGTTAATCTTACACGGAAGCGTGCATGCATTCGGGTGAAACAACTTTATTTAGTTACATTATGTCATTTTTTAATGGCACCATAAGACCTTTCGGCTTTTCATCTTTTTTCTGTTCGTACTTTACCAAAACAAAACATTTCGTTTGTCTCTGCTAAGTTTGAACATGATCAACGTAAAATGTACACGAATACATGCAGATGGCCCCTCCTTTTTAAGTGTTCACAGCACGTTTTGTAAGAAATGTTCACAATCGCAGAGCTCTTGACCAGGTAATGTAATTCCAGGATTTCGTTCGGGAGGGAGAAATCACTTCTCAAAAAGCTACAGAGCTTTTGAAATCAAGTGTTCTACGATGGATTGTCGTAGGACCGAAACAAATACTTTTAACAAGCGAAACAGCCAATCATAATCCGAAGAACTGACGTAACTTTCCCAAATCGCAGGAAATTTGTTTGGGGGAGGGGTGGGGGTAAGTCTCGATTGTCAGGTGGCACGAGATTCTTGAGTCAATCACTCAACTTAACTCTTGTTATCGTATTAATACTTTCAGCACTGAATTGAAACTCGTCTCTATTAATCATCAAATTAAAGGGTTCACTTATACCCGAAATATTTATGTCTTATCGTGATTCTGTTAAAATTATTCATAAGTGTTATTTCATGTTTTATATACATAAAATGATAATTTAAAGGTGAAACGAAGGCAGAAATTGATGTCTCAGGGAGTGTTGAGATGATTTAGCTTTCATGTAAATACTACATTTTGTGAAATTACTGTTAAAATTTACATTGTAATGGCGAGATTAGTTAAAAGGGCAAGGAATTGCTCTGTTGTATTCGGATCTCGTCAAAAGATTGTCTTGCGAGAAAATATCCTTGTTTTCAGTGCATTTTATTTTCGTACTTTAATTTTTAAAAATTTTTGCGCTTAAAATTCATGTTATCGCAGTTTTTGCACTGTAAACTAAACAAATACATATGGATTAAAGTGATTTCAGGAAAACCATGGTTTGGGCGAAAGTGTTATGAACTAAACAAATGTGAGGTGGGAGAGGAATTTCACGCGTTAACTCTCAATAAGAACTTTTGAGCCCTTGTCTTGCGTGACAGCGCCAGTAATTACTTTTAAGGCCATCCCCCTTTTTTTTTCTCCGTTTAGCGTCGTCCGACCGACACACATTTTTGGCATTTTCCAAAAAAAACATAATAATAATTGGTAACGACGTTTTTAAGCCATTTTTATGTCGCATTGGAGTTTCGGTGGTTGATCCTTTTTCCCACGCTCACTTAATTTTGCAACAACACCCACCAACTTTTCCGCTATGTTGATTTTGAGTTCACGTCTTGTTGTTTTCCTGGCTCCTGGGTACCAGGCCCCCGATTCCGAGAATGCTTATGATTTTTTTTGCATTGGGTTTTTTTTTTTTTTCAATCCGACCAACCGACCCAATATCAGGAAACGCATTCGACGGTAAACGAAAACAAAAAAGGGGGATGCCTTCGTTTTAAAATTTATTTATTTATTTTACTAATTACGTTATCTCTGGCTGGAGCATAAATGTCACGTGACGCGCCTCTCACCACAACCTCGATCCCAGGACTTTTCTCCGCCAAGATTAGGGCTCTCGCAACCCCGTCTCCAGGGTCTCTCTTCTCTGCCTCCATTGTTGTACAATGGAGGCAGAGAAGAGAGACCCTGGGAACGAGGTTGGGGCTCTCGGTGACCTAATCGTTAACTTTCGCGGTTAAATGCATAAAAAATACCTTAAGGGTTTACTCATTAAGAAAACAAAGCTTTTTACAAACACGTTCAAAGGAGATTTAGACAATGCCTTAAAAAATTTACACGGGGGTACACCCAGAGCAAATTGTTCAACATGACTAGGAGCACTATATGAGTGCCAACACGAAGTAGTTATCTAATGGAGGCTTCGCTGTACCGTACTTTTATTCAGATTTCGCCCCATGATTTCCGAAAGGGCTTTGTGGACGGCAGGTATTTTTTGCAGGTTGTAGGTTGAAATTCATTATAACTGGAAAACCGCTGGCACTAAAAACAAAGGGAAAGCGATAGACTTGCCGTGACTGTTACATGAATAGCTAACCGGAGACCTAATTAGGCCTAAAGAACAGCTTTTAGCCCAACGTTCGCTATTCATGTAACAGTCACGGCAAGTCTATCGCTTTCCCTTTCTTTTTAGTGCCAGCGGTTTTCCAGTTAAAATGAAATTTCAACCTGCAAGAAATACCAGCCGCTTTGCAGAGCCGTAAAACGCCATTAAACGTGCTAGAGTTTGGGTTACACCCTACAGATTGAAAGAAGCTACACCTCTCCTTTGATTCTACTGATTACGTGGGCCAAAAAGAATTCCTGTGGGCTTGTATTTGGCTTCGAGTGGCAGGTACTGTTATCTTGTTTTTTCTTCGTAGTAGTAGTACAGTGAAAACAAGGAAAACGATAATTCGCTGAGATTATATCCGTGATGTGGCTCTGTAAAAGTCACGGGTACCCAAAGCTGGGGAGCTGAGAAAACAGTTGAATTTGTATGGAGGAAAACAACTGTATCTTAAATCAAAAAATAGCGCGCGAGTTCTAAACAAAAACTGCTTGCTTTGCCTTATTTCTGTGGTTTTCTTCTCATGTGGAGGGTGTAAGCTGCAGGTTACAGGTAACATTAGGGCTAAAAGTAATGTTTAAGCCTAAGGTTAGCATTTTTGTAAAGGTTTGGGTTGTTTCAGTTAGAGCGGTTTTCAATTGAGTGTCCCAAAACCAAAACCAAAGTAATTACTATGGCCAATCAAAAAGGACAGAGACAATCCAGTAAAACCAATCAAAACTCGAAGTAATTACACTTAGCCGACACAAAGTGTGGGAAAATCTGCAGGCGCAAGCCACGATTGGTTTTGGTTTCACTTCTGATTGGTTGAAAAAATGGCACGAGGACTTTGAACCAATCACTGAGTAAAGTAATCATTAACCATTTTAATTCACTAATTACTTTCGACACTCCAATAGACCTTTTTACGGGTACGGCGGCCATTTTGATTTCTATTGTTTCGAATAGCTATTATGGGATGCCCAGGGGGCAAATACATATTAATTAGCCCCCTGAGCATCCCATAATGTCTTTCAAAACAATAGAACGTCTTCTGATTTATTATATAAAAGCAATACACCACAGGTTTCTATGGGTTATAGGCATGATAAACCACTTGGGAAGTTGGAAGAACACTCAAAGAATTCTTAAATCACTTGCCTGCGGCTGGTGATTTACGAATTCTTCTCGTGTTCTACCAATATCCCGCATGGTTTATCAGCCTATAAACCGTAGAAACTTGTGGTTTAGTGCTTAAATAATGCACTGCAACCTGCACTCTTTCCGCCCTGCTTTACATCCTCCTCTTCTCATGTGGGTTTTTCTTCCTCCTTCGATTTTCACAGGGTTCCTTTGTGTTTTCTAAGGAAGCACTTGGCAGATTTAACTAAAATTAATTTTTTTTTTTTTTTTTTTTTTTTTTTTTGGGGGGGGGGGGTAAGTGAAACTCTCTCAGATCTCAGATCCTTGTACTTCCTTCCTCGGCCTTCGTATTCACATTATTCTTCCACCTATCACTTGTGTAATTTTAATGTGGGTACCTGTGCTAAAACAAATGTGTGTGCTCCACATTATGTTGAAGTCCTTGTTTGTTCCAGAAGCACACTATCCCTTCACGCCCTTCTTGTCATTTTGAATACTTAATGCACCTGTCAATGTAAATCACCCCCTCCCCCAACCAGAGAAAAGCAGTTACGTGGACAAAAGAACAAGAGAAAGTGAGGTAATGTTCCCACCCCCAGGGTGCAATATTTCCATTCCAATCTCCCCACTTGTGCCCGCCTACCTAGACATGAATTTCGTCAAACAGTCAGCAAGGTTTTCCATTCAGTGACTTCAGTGTATTTTTGGGCGGCACGCAAAAAGTAAGGATAAAACAGATTAACAAGCAACAAGTTTAACTCGCGTTTCTTTCCGTCATTTCAGTCTCTGTCTGGTTTGGTCCCAGTCTCAATGTACCACATTTCTAGATTCCAATCCTCCAGCAGAGAAATTACCCTGTTCGGATCTTGTCCAAGACCACGGGTATCGGGACTGTTTTGAATGTTGCACGTTGGGTTTTGTCTCACTATTGTCCTCACTTTGCCTGGGTTGTGGATGGGGGCAATTTACAATTGACTGGCGCATAAGAACATAACATGGCAATGCAATCTGCTTCGATTATTCCAGCAAAAGACAAAGAGTCTGCTTTAGAATTAAAAAGTATTTTTCTTCAAACGGTGTAAGATTCACCCTTGGCATTTAACACAGTGTATGAAATATGTTTTCAAAATTTAATTTGTGTTTTCACCTCTAAGTGTGATGGTTTTACAAGATAGCCATATCAACATTTAGTTTTTCTATTATCCTCTCATTGAGCTTTGCCTGTTTTCCATTAATTACGCAAAGCATTAAGCATATTTCAGTTGCTTGACCACTCAACTGCCGTTTAGCAACAATTAAATTTTGTTGTTTGATTTCAGGGAAAAGAAATTACAAGTTCCTGCTTTCCTGAAGTGTGATTTGGTTGTTGTGACTTTTCCATGACGAGCAGTTAACAATTAAGTAACTTGAATGGGAAGGAAGCCTTCTAAGTATTCAGGTAATAAAATAGAATAATAAGGCATGGATAGTATTCTAATCATGATATTATGAGAGAGTCCTAGAGTCACTGGTTACTGGTACCAAGAACAGAGGAAAGAAGTTTTACCCTTCATAGCATTGACATTGTTTTGCATGCAGTATGCAAACTGTGATATGTAAAGTAAATTCTTTGCTTACTTTCATGTTTGTTTGAAGAACACACACATTCCATTGATCTATCTTAAGCAATCACTTGAAGGAATTGGCCTGGCTGCACTACTACTTTGAATAATGTACATGTAAAGCTAAGATGTAAAACCCCGCTTAACAATTTAAGGAGTATGTTTGTAGTTAACAATGTGCAGTATAAGCATGTCGGTCACCTCACTTTCATGCTTCACCAATCACCTAGATATAGGTAGAAAGTTTTTGCTTTGGTCAATGTTACAAATCAATTAAATTCACTGAGAACTTTAAGAAAGAAAAGAAAGGTCACACATCCCATGGCCTCAAATTAGCTCCCAGTAATTGCCGCACTTGTTGGGTGCCACTTCTCGCAATTTTGATTTCTACTAAACCATGCTCTTTTCCCATATTTATATGGCCAGCAGTTTGAGATATGGCATCTGGTCCAGTGGCCTCTGCCTCAACCAAAGAGAGCACTAACTATGCCCGGCTGTGCCGTCTTCTAGTGGATTATGGAACCCAGGCCCTCAGAGACACCTTTGACGCAATACACCCTCCAGCCACTCTTCACCGGATTTTATCAGCTGCTTACCCTACATTACAGGGGCTAAAAAAGAAAAAAATTATTAATCCCACTCAGTGGGGAATGCTATACCCAGCTACTCCTTCATCTGTGACATCATCCAGCTTTGACATTACACTTCTTATGGTGCTGCTGAGAAATATATGCGGCTTGAGTCCTCCTGCCAGTACTGGAAGCTGGGACACGCTTCCTCCCTCAGGCGATAACAGTCCTGAGGCAAACATAGCAAAAATTAAATACTACAGAAACAATGTCTGTGGTCATGCCAGCCAAGCCTCTGTTGATGATGCAACATTCAATGTGTTATGGCAGGATATAAGCAAGGCACTGCTAGCTCTTGGTTCTGCAGCAAATTTTGCAACTAAAATTAGCCAACTGAAGACTGAGTGCATGGATCCTGTTGTTGAAGAGCACTACAGAGAATTACTGAAGTTGTGGAAAGACGATGATGACAGCACCAAGGAAATGCTTGAAGAACTGAAAGGTATGCTTTCTCTCAAGGGTGTGATTAAATTAAAGTGCTGGAAGAATGACTTATTATGAGCACCTTTCCAATCTTCTTTTGACGAAGGATTTTTTCTGCCCAAAGATTCGAGATCAAAATCTGTGAGAAGACTGTGACTCAAATTGGCTGGAACCGACAATGTATTCAAAACATTAGCTCGCCAATATATTGTATACATACATACATACATTCGTTTATTCCACATCCCCAAGGGGCTTTTCAGTGAAATATGTAACAAACAACAATAAAATACAATAAAATTAAATCAAAATTCTATGTGAATAAAATTTAAAATGCAGTAAGAAATTCAAATCTAATAGAAGCTAAAGAATTAGAAGATTTAAACTATTCCGTACTAGATAAATTCAGTTAGCTATCCCTTAACAGTCTTTTCCTCATGAAGATCTTAAAATGAGCTAACGATTTTGAGGCAGACCGTTCCAGAGAAATACCATACAATAGTAAAAAGTTCTTTGGCCAGTTGCGATTTTAAATAACGGAATATTTAACAGCTGTGAGTTTCTAGTTTTGCATGTTGATATTGATGAACGCTTAATAAACTGATCAGATAGATACCCTGGAACAAGCTCATACATGCATTTAAATGCCATAAGTGAATTGCAATAATGTGTTGTTTCACAGGGAGCCAGTTGAGTTGTCAGAGAATGGGAGTAACATGATCGTATTTCTTTGACCCACTAACGATTTTACCAGACAAAATTCTGAACACCTTGGAGTTTGGCAATGTTAGATTGTGAAGTATTGCTCCAGACTGAAGAGAACGCGTTGATAATAAGAATTAAAGTGCGTGGTTGCCGAAGCATTGTTTAAATTAACACGGTTTATCTGGCCTAGTTGCAATATACAAGAAGCGACAGTTGCAGTGACATGATCATCAAAAGTTAAACTTGTATCCAATATCATTTAACACCAAGGTCTCTGGCGGTCTCCACTGGAACAAGCTGTTTTCCAAGGGGTGAAAGCTTGACGTTGCGAGTCGATCTTAGTAACTCCATGTTAAATGCCACAAACTACATGTAGGAGCTTTGTCTTGTCAGGGTTTAACAGTAATTGATTATCGAAGCACCAGTTACATATTCTTGTAAGGTCTTTATTTATTTCTACTACTATGCGTGATTGGTCTTGAAACTGAAAAGACAGCAACAGCTTAATGTTGTCCAGGTAGCACTGGGCAGAACAATGTTGTGGAACTGATGGCAAATCGTTCTTGTTTGTGCTAAAGAGGAGTAGTCCTAATATACTCCCTTGGGGCACTCCACTTGCCACTTGCATGCATTCCAATGATGCTGTGCCAATTGTGACAACCTGATAACGAGCAGTTAGATAACTACAAAACCACTGCAAAGGTAAAGGCAAGGCACCAATGTCCCTTTGATCTATACTGTCAAAGGTCTTGCTCATGTCAAGCAGAATTACTGTTGTCAAGTGCTTTTTACCAATCGCACTTAAATATCATGTCGGTTGTCTGAATCACAGAGGTTTCGGTGGAGTGTTTCTCTCTGTTACCACTTTGTTTGGTAGATAAGTGGCATTTAGAAGTTAGGTATTCCATAAGCTGATTGTGAGCCACTCTCTCGCACACTTTTGATAGAATAGGCAGAAGTGATATAGGTCTGTTATTATTATTGGCTATTTTGTGATCACTTTCTTTGGGTATTGGTTTCACCTCAGCAATTTTCCACATGATTGGGAAGCATGCAGTAAGGAGTGAGGTGTTGATTATTGAAGTAAGAGGGTACGAAATAGCTTGAAAGCAGTCGCTAATTATCAGTAAAGGTATCTTATCGATCCCAGGGGCTTTGTTTGGGGCCATGCTCTTAATAATAAGTTCCACCTGATGGCATTTAACTGGAGTAAAAGAAAGTTGTTCAGATGTCGGGAAATTTCTTGCTTGAAAGGAATTTCGGCCTAATATGTAGTTGCGTTCAGTTGTGGCTGCCATCTCTTTTATCATTTTAATCTTATTTTTGCAAACACTTGAGAAAAAATGATTTAATTCATTAGCCACACTTTTCTGATCTTTACTGTAGCTTGTCTGAGTAGTTGACTTCTTTGGTATGCATGAACGGATCGATTTCCACATGCAGTTTGTATTGTTTTTAATGTTATTCTGAATTTGCTGATTTACATATTCTCTTTCTGCAAGCCGAATTTCTCTCTTTACCTCACAGCAGCAGATCTTATATTGCAGCCAGGCATAGGAATCTTTACTTGAAGGACAAGGATGAAAATTTACATTGATTTTTAACATTACCACAAAAATATCATATTCAATTAGAACTACATAAAAAATTAGTATAATTACATAGGTGATTATTGAAAATTCTAAACGCTGATTGGTTGTACTTGAGGTGATTATTACGTGATAATTTACAAAAGCGTTTTTTTTCAAGGTGTTTTGGCAAGGTAAGAGACGAAGAAATGAATTGTTTTAAGGAAAATGTAGACTCACATGTTTTTCAAATAATCACCTATATCTAATCATAATAAAACAATTATTCTGGAGCCTGATCGTCGAGGCTTAGTATTTTACTGAACCACATGTCTTCTCAGAGGGTATATAGCAAAGGTGTCTACCATGGCGCCGTAATGATTTACAATACCAAACAATGTCGTGTACTATTAGAGCTACATATTATGCAAGGACTTGAATCTCCTGGAAAAACAAAACGCAGCTCAGTTGACAGTTATGGAAAAAAACACTGTCAAGTTACTGCACTACCACACGCAATGCGTTCTTACTTTAAAAAATATCCTGTATCTCCTCAATTCCACCCCTTCCCCCCCCCCCCCCCCCCCCCCAGACTAAAAATCCCTAATTAACCTAATTATCCCGTATCCTGATCGCTTCTCGGGCTTTGGGTAAGATTAGTTTCTCGGCCAAGGGCTACGGTCAAGTACTATTGTACAACGTACGGGACTTTTTCAGTGCCGTAAGGGGACGGCACAGAACAGTTTCGGCTGTTTGTCTGTTCTCTCGAGGAACGATGACGAGGGTTTTTTGGGTTTCAGGACGAACTGTTGTAGTTTCTGAGAACTATTTACTACTTGTAGCTTTTGTTGAGTTTTGAATCGATGATAGAGAGTTTTTGGCGATCTCAGTCCGGACTGGACTACTGGATTTAATAATTTTTCTTAACGAGATTGCAAGTTATTGTGGAACGTTTGGTACCAAGTTACTGAAATCAAGATTCTGGAATTGGAAAATTGGAACTTTGGACTGGACTACACAACACGCACTATGGAATTTTTGAGCATTGAGAGAAATAGAGCACGGAT
Organism: Montipora foliosa; assembly: GCF_036669935.1. NCBI lineage: Eukaryota > Metazoa > Cnidaria > Anthozoa > Scleractinia > Acroporidae > Montipora > Montipora foliosa. The sequence continues at coordinate 34,486,467 of NC_090881.1, forward strand.
GTTGTCTTCTTATCTTCGCCACGGCAAATTTATACAGTTTGCAAGGAACTAAACCAGGATTACAGAACCAGACGTCGATTACAGGGCCCGGTTGTTCGAAAGCCAATTACCTTAATCCAGGATTAGCGTTAACTTTTGTTTCATGTTTTCAACTTTTTGGTCACAGTTTCCTTTGTTTATTTTTGTTTTTCAAGATTGACTTCTTCTAATGTAAAGTTTTACTGAATATCAGCCTTGAACAGCATTTGGGAGTAGAGGATAAAACTCGTTTTAAAACCCGGTTTCTGAACAACTGGCCCAGGATGATAAGTTCTTGAACTGTGATTTGTTATAAGTTTTTTTGGGTGATTTAAGGCTGATCTTGTAATTTTTGCATGAACGGAGTTAACGAAGCAAGTAAAACTGTAGGATTTGAATGAAGTCTCCTTCCAAAAAATAAATAAATAAAAAATCCCGTATTCTGATAACCTGCTAATAGGGCTTCGTTGTTTGCATTTTCAAATTTAGTAACATTAGTAATGAAGTCTACCTGTACTTGAAGTTGACTGTAACTGGACAATTTGCGTCAACTGTTTGTGCATTCCACGGATACGCCCTTGTAGGCGTCTTGTTTATCCATAGTTTGTGGACCTTTTTTAATAAAACAATTATTATTGCACTCACGCTTGTTGGGTATGAGGTGATTATAGCCAACTCGGTGCTATGCGCCTTATTGGCTATCTATCATCCCATATCCAACATGGGTTTGTGGGATAATTGTTAATTATAACATGGATTGTTAAGTAGTAAGGCATTGTGACAAACATGACTAAACGAGCCTGTATTACGATTCCTACCGAAGTACCCACGTGTATGCCATTTGTGACTATTTTCTGAAGTGTAATTTTGCCATTTGTAAATTCATTCATAGAATTTTCATGTCAGTTTTTGCCTAAAGGTTTATGCAAATGAACAATATTGCATCAGAGTAGTCTGGTCAATTCAAGGGTGTGAGTAAAATTTGAAGATGGGGGCTGGTTTGATTAGATCACCTGTTATTGTATCAACCGTGTGACCGACTGTATCAACAAGGGGCGTAACAGCCCCTCTTGAAGGGGTATTTGGGGCATGCCATTTTTAAAAGTTCACTCCCAATAGACACATTTTCAAAAGTAAAATTGATAGGAATGTTTAGACGACTTCATGTTGTCATTGTCAAAAGGAGTTTTAATCTTAGGTTTGAAAGAATCTGCCTTTAATTATTTTCAATTAAGGGAAAACACGAGTTGACCTCTCTGGGTGAGTACCGGTAAGCTGATGCTTTTCATTGGTTGTCATGGGAGGCGCGGTGGCCTCATGGTTAGAGCGCTCGACTCTGGATCGAGCAGTCCAGGTTCGGGTCCTTACCGGGATCATTGTGTTGTTTTTTTGGGCAAGACACTTTGCTCTCATGGTGCCTCTCTCTACCCAGGTGTATAAATGGGTACCGGCAATTTTAATGCAGGGGGTAACCCTGCGATAGACTAGCATCCCATCCAGGGGGGAGTAGAAATACTCCTAGTCGCTTCTTGCTAATGAAACCGGAGATAAGCCTACAGGCTTGAAGAGCAGACTTTACTTTACTCTACTTTTTCATTGGTTGTCAGTACTTGTTGAAACCACTTGGTCATGCATGACATATTACATCAGTCAAAATGTTGATTGTAAACAGGTCGTTAATTATATTCCTGTTTTCTATTATTTCAGGTAGTGTTGAAGAAGTGAACAAGAAAGTTGATTTGTTAATGAAGAAAGGTATAGTTTAATGTAGAATAATTTAATTTAGTATATAATAAATAATATAATTATTTATATAAATTGCCAAAATTGTGTTCATAACTGCGAGGATCACAGCTTTACTTAATTTAGTATATGTATACATGTATATTATTAGTTGTTATTACTATATATAATTTAAAGAAAACGCCTAAACTTTTGAAATTGCAAGACATGTTTCGACAGAAACTTCTGTCATCTTCAGTTGATAATGTACAAAGCGTTAAGTTGAATTTATAAGTCGGAAAAAAAATGCTTATTATGCCAGTAACAACGGAATGTACATAAAACGTGACAATGTGAGAATTAAAAGGATAGTTTTAGATTTACGTGATGCAGTTGTTAAGAGAAGGTTTCTCTCTTTGAATATGAAAAGCTTCTTTTATCTTGAGTTGAATTAATACATTATTTTAATTTTGGTATAATTTTATTTAATTTATTATAGAGTATATTTTGCTTGCGTTAAATCCAGTTCTCTGGTTGGATTGTTCTTTTTGCGCATTTATTGAATTGGGCCTTTAGAAATCACACAAGTTATTATTAACTTGAGAAATTGATAAAAGTGCCATTGACTTTTTTGTGAGATGTGAATGGTTGTACTGCCCTTGTGGCTTAACCTCTTTACAGGACCCTAGTCAGTAAAAAATGAACAAGATTTGCAAAATTTTATTTTTTGGTTGCAATGTGTAGTTTTCAGTTGACTTATATCGCCATTTTAGATTAGCATGGCCCCTGCACATGGATGAGACACAAATTTGTGAAGCATTCCGAATTTTTAAGGGAGGCAGTGCGGCCCAGCGGTTAGTGCGCTTGCCCTGATAGCTGGAGTTTCCAGGGTTCAAGACCCGCTCTGACCATTCGTTGAATTTGATCCTGGTAGTCCCTGGTTCAACTTCTAAGCTGCACTTGTAAATAGCCAACTGGTTTTCTTCCTGTCAGTTGGGATTGGTAACAGTTGTTGTTGTTCTGTTCTTTCGTTTCATTCATTGTGTTTTATTGGCCCTAAAAAGCCTTTGTGGGGAGTGGTGAATGGTGGTGGGTGTAGGGGTTGCTAAGTATGTAATGTGTAGAGTCCTATAGTGCGACATCATAAAAAATTTAAATTGTGAAATTATGGGATTTTTTGGAGTGTAATGAAAGAACAACATCCAAAAGCCCTACTTGTCAAAACTTAGCATTTCAAGGCCAATTTTTTTGTGATATTAGCCCAGTTATGCTCTGATGACTCCATACAAATCCTTCTAAACTTGACTCAGTTCATAATATTAGGAACCAAGTCAAATTTAGAAGGATTTGTATGGAGTCATCAAAGCAAAAAGGGAACTAGTATCTCCAAGACAATTTGCCCCACAATGATGTTCTTCAAAATATCCCAACAAATCCCATGATTTAAAAAATTCAATATGTTTATGACGTCTTCACTTTAGAACTCTATTGTATTTTTAGGAAAAACAGTCTTTCCTCCTTTACTTCCTACATTTTTCATTTTTAACAAAGTTTTTTTTTTCTTTTCTTTTTTGTCAATTGTACTCGAAGAAATGTCGACAACACAACCAATAAGTGAGTTACCACTAGAGGTTTTTGACGCCGCAATCTTTGTTGCAGTTGAACCTTCCGCTTGACAAACATGACTTGACAAACATGACTTTCCCGCACGCCTTGTTACCTCAGAGATATAATAAATATCTTACTAACCTCGTTTTCTCCGTCCGTACTGAAAGTTACGGATCTTCCTTGTTCTCCGTTGATTTATGGCCTAAGCGCGAAATAAATCAACGGGGATAAACTCTGTTCGTAACTTACAGTACGGACCTCGTACTCGGTTAGCAAGGTCTCTCCTTCTTTACTTCCTACATCTTTTTCATTTTTAAAAGAGTTTCTTTCTTTCCTTTTTTTAGTTCTACTAAACGAAATGATGACAACGCAACCGAGAAGTGAGTTACCAGAAGAGGTTTCCAACATGCATGGCCGCTCTGCGGAGGTTGATATCATTTTCCAAGCCATCTCAGATGATAGTCCTTTTGCTGGAGCCCTTGTCTGTGGAATTCCAGGAATAGGCAAGTCTACTGTTGCTATTCGGGCTGGTCACCAGCTAAAAGACAAATGTCAAAGCATTGTAAAGTTTTGTTCTTTGAGAGACGTTCATCAACTTGAAATGGAAGGTACATGTAAAATGGAAGGTGAATGGAGGGAAATTTTGAACGTGTGTGATCCTGGACATCAACAAGCCAACAAGAACCCTCGTCATGTCTTGCTCAGCTGGTGCAGGCGTCTTGAAGGTAACATAGTCCTTATTCTGGACAATGCGGAAGATTCTATGGAAGATGGAACCATAGAATCGTTCAGTGACATGCTGAGAGACTTGAGGATGTGTTCTGATTCTAAAATTAAATTTTTGATTACTTCAAGGCGATCCGATAAAGTTTTGGTCTCAGACCTAAAGCTTAATTATATAAAATTAAACCCATTGGGTGGAAAAGAAAGCATTGAAATTTTAAAGGGTGGTGCTAAAATTTCTTCGGATAACCTCCTCAAGGTAGAAGCTCAGTTAAACAAGGTAGCCGAACTCTGTGAGAACATTCCACTGGCACTTCAACTTGCAGGACCCCTGTTGTCGTCAGAATCTGAGTATGATTTTGAAGAGCTTATTCAAGCACTGG
>NC_090881.1:34503420-34540920 GCF_036669935.1 Montipora foliosa
CTGTTGATGCAAAAACCAGATACACACTGCTATGTTGCCTTCTGGTCAGGCAGGGCTCACGAGTGTTGAAGGATGTGTTTGACAGATTAATTCATGCACAAGACCTTTGCAGTGCCTTAAAACATGAGCCAATGCACTCTAAGCTTCAGTCTCTTCGAAAAGAAGGAATCCTCAATGCAGTGCAGTGGAGTCAGTTGTATCCAGTTGAACCCTCTTCAGTGTCATCCACAGACTTTGAGAGAGACCCTTCCCTCTTGATTGTGCTTCTGAGGACAATCTGTAACCTGAGTCCTCCATCCTCTGGCTGGGATCTTCCTCCTCGATCATCTGACACCAGCTGTCAGTCTGACATCGTGCGTTTGAAATACTGTGTGAACGCAGTAGCGGCCCATGCCAAAGAGGCCTCTGTTAGTGATGCAGTGTTCTGTAAATACAAAGATCAGATCCAGAAAACTCTGGTACGATTGGGCGGAGCTGAATATGAAGATGCCATTCATGAACTAGAGAAATATATGGGGCCATCGGATGAGGAACATTTCAAAGAACGTCTGAAGCAGTGGAAAGATGATGACGACAGAATTAAGGACAAATTGAATGAGTGGGAGTGTCTAAGGAAGACTTCTGGAGATGCAGGTCAGTTTTAGGGAGCAAAAACTTAGGGTGCTGTTACAGTAGTATTTGAAGGACTGATGTCTTATGTAAGTATAATTTTTTTCTTAGCTGCTGATTACCATCAAAATTAACAACTGCATGGCATAGTGTAGGTTGGGTGCCGGCATGAAATGTCGAGTGTTGTTTTTCTGTTCTATCGTTTCCCTGATTGTTTCATTGGCCCTGAAAAGCCTTTTTGGGGAGTGGAGAATGGTGGTGGGTGTAGGGGTTTTTGACGCCGCAATCTTTGTTGCGGTTGAACCTTCCGTTTGACTTCAACTAGTTTGCTTTCCCGCGCGCCTGGTTACCTCAGAGATATAATAAATATCTTACTAACCTCGTTTTCTCCGTCCATACTGAAAGTTACGGATCTTCCTTGTTCTCCGTTGATTTATGGCCTAAGCGCGAAATAAATCGACGGGGATAAACTCTGTCCGTAACTTACAGTACGGACCTCGTACTCGGTTAGCAAGGTCTCTCCTCCTTTACTTCCTACATCTTTTTCATTTTTAACAAAGTTTATTTCTTTCCTTTTTTTAGTTCTACTAAACGAAATGATGACAACGCAACCGAGAAGTGAGTTACCAGAAGAGGTTTCCAACATCCATGGCCGCTCTGCGGAGGTTGATATCATTTTCCAAGCCATCTCAGATGATAGTCCTTTTGCTGGAGCCCTTGTCAGTGGAACTCCAGGAATAGGCAAGTCTACTGTTGCTATTCGGGCTGGTCACCAGCTAAAAGACAAATGTCAAAGCATTGTAAAGTTTTGTTCTTTGAGAGACGTTCATCAACTTGAAATGGAAGGTACATGTAAAATGGAAGGTGAATGGAGGGAAATTTTGAACGTGTGTGATCCTGGACATCAACAAGCCAACAAGAACCCTCGTCATGTCTTGCTCAGCTGGTGCAGGCGTCTTGAAGGTAACATAGTCCTTATTCTGGACAATGCGGAAGATTCTATGGAAGATGGAACCATAGAATCGTTCAGTGACATGCTGAGAGACTTGAGGATGTGTTCTGATTCTAAAATTAAATTTTTGATTACTTCAAGGCGATCCGATAAAGTTTTGGTCTCAGACCTAAAGCTTAAGTATATAAAATTAAACCCTTTGGATGGAAAAGAAAGTATCGAAGTTTTGAAGGATGGCGCTAAAATTTCTTCGGATAACCTCCCCAAGGTAGAAGCTCAGTTAAACAAGGTAGCCGAACTCTGTGAGAACATTCCACTGGCACTTCAACTTGCAGGACCCCTGTTGTCATCAGAATCTGAGCACGATTTTGAAGAGCTTATTCAAGCACTGGAAAAGAACCCAACAGAAACGCTTGGACACGGTCTTCAGCAAATGATGGAAATAGCATTTGAAAAACTCGACAGGCCTCTGAAGGATGCACTAGTTTGTCTGTCGGTGTTTGTTCGATCTTTTGACAAAAAAGCAGCCGTAGCAATGATTGTGGATAAGTGTGGTAACTATCTGACGAAACTGAAGCAAAGGTGCCTGATCCAAAAACAGGGTCATCGATACCTTATTCACCTACTCATTAGAGACTATGCCAGGCAGGTGGGAAAAAGAGATGACTTTGCTGATATTTTGGCCTATGGCCAACAGAGATTTGTCGAGCACTTCCTGTCGCTTCTAAAGCCCAATTCCGACAAATTCTGGGGCAAAGACACTTGCAAAGAATCATTTGACTTGTTCAATGAAGAAAGAATCAATCTTGAGTCGACTCTTACAGAGATTTGGGGGAAGAAAATCAGAAACTGCAGGGAACTGGAAGTCGTTGTTGATAACTGCCAACAATTGGCTTCCTACCTTGAATTCTGTGTTCCCTGTCAGCTTTATTGTGGTTTTCTAGATGGTCTTCTACATTTTGCCATAAAGCAAGGAAAAGTAACAAATCAGGTCGAGATATTGCTTCTTCGTCATAACGAGTCAAGGAAGCGTGGCAGTACTAGTGAAGAATTTGTTTGCCGAGCCATTAAATTGCACGATGAACATCCTAAACTTTTTAAGAAGGCCTCTCAGGTTTTTTATCTGAGTCATTATGGCAGACATATCTCACAGGACTGTGGTCGAAGAAAAGCGCAACCTATTCTAAAAGATGCGATCAGCATATTTGAGGAAGAAGACCTTGGTAGCACCTTTGATAAGAGCAGAATTCTTGTAGAGCTGGGACATAGTGAGAAATTTTCAGAAAGGCACGAAGAGCCTCGTAAATACTACGAGGAAGCATTGAGTTTTCGTCAGGAACATTATGGACAGCATCTCTGGACTGCTTTCGCCCACAAGGACCTCGCAGATTTCTGTTTGCTTCAGAAAAAGTTGGAAGAGGCTAAACATCACTACCACAAAGCTATTAGCATTCTGAAGGCGGTTGAAGTATTGGATCAGAAAGAATCGATTCCTGTGTACGAGAATTTTGGAATATGCCATCAAAAGAGTCAAAACTTTGACGAGTCTCGAAGAATGTTTGAGAAAGGGATTGAAATTGCTGATTCCACCATCGAGGGAAACCACGAATGTAAGGTGGAGATTAAGACTCGCTTGGCACTGCTTCTGGACGAAGGATTTCCCTTAGAAATTGCAACAGCAGGCAAAATTTGCGAAGAAGTTCTCAAGATGGGCGAAGACCTTGAAATGCAACAATGGCCCAAAAAGAAAGAGCTTCAAAAGCTCTACAGAGAGATCCAAGTTGTACCAAGCCCTCCATAGCTTATATTTTTTTCTAAAAACCTTTCCTGAAACTTTGTTGTGGTAGTTTCTCTGCCGCCTTGTATCAAACATGTGCTTTAGGGATTCTTACTTAAGGGGCCTTTTTTTTGCGTGTAGTGTTACCAATTACACGCCCCTACTCAATATGGAACTTACCGTTCATCCAGAAATTACTCAAAGCTTTGTGACACAAAAATGTCTGTTGAGCATACATAATTTAAGTTAAAAACAACAGGGATTACACTTTGAAAAACTGTTAGGCTAAACAGAGCATGGAATCCGGAATCTATTAAATGGAATACATGATTTATTTCGGTGGAACCCGTGAGTTTGGAATCCAGAATCCACCAGCTGGAATCTGGAATCCGAGGGCCACCTGGATTCCTTTACACAGGGCGAGAGTGGGGCACATCTAGACGAACTGGTACACTGCCCCTTAATTAGTGAATAAGTATAATTATTATGAGTACATAAAAAAAAAAAAAGACGAAAACAAAGTAAAGTAAAAAAAAGTAAAGTAACCATATTTGACGTCGATAACTCGTAACAGTAATTCAACTGACAAACCTGAGGTCGACGGTGCGCTCATTTTACTCCCCCCTCCCCATCAGTGCTCCGTTTTACGGGTATTTAAAACTACTTAGCTACACGGAAAGGAAAGAAGTCGAAACAAGGATGCGAGATCCGGGAATCCAACTCAGGACCTCTTGCACGAAGACCGCGAAGGTCTTGAAAGGAAAGAAGCAACTACTTAAATCAATTAGAAACATTCATTAGTATTGAGCAAAGTGATGATAAAGTGCATTTTAAACACTTTTTTCGTTGCCTTTATATTTTATGGATTGGGGAATATCATTCCAAAATAATTTACCGATAATTGTTGGACAAAGTAACGTCTAGTTTGTTCGAAATGAAGTTATGGCTAATTATTTTATTTGTAGATGAACTTGGCTGTGTTATAATCATGCAGCTCAGGTACTAATGAAATATGAAATATGAGAAATTTTTCATTGTTTAAGCAATCATATTAAAAGAAAATAGGTGTTAAGTTTTACAATATCAAGATTAATATAAAACAAATTTCTCCTTTTCCCAAATTTAGAAAAAAAAAAAAATGAAGAGTTCGATGATCACTGATTATAACAGTATTATTGATCATTAAGTTATACATACTGTATATGTTATTTCTTTAGTGGTTAGGTAGTTAGTAGCAGTTAGTCCACGAAGTAATACTTTTGATATTAAATTGTTGTTTCACCGCTGTATTCTTTAGGTAAATTTTAAATTATTTTTCTTTGGGTCACCTACTCGATTAGTTCCCTGAACTGTTAGGGTGTCCCAAACTTTCGCACAATTGCTGTATTTTAGGAATCTGTGATTACGTTGTTTTTAGATGTTGTAATTGTCGTAACATTAATTTTCTGTGTGAGTTAAAATAAAAATTGACTTGACTTGAGGAAATTTCAACAAACCTCAAGATGCATAGTGAGGAGTAAACTAAACGTTACTAATAAGCGTGAGGTGTGTTGATAAGGTATTACGAAAACATTTGTGATTACTGTTCCGATCTACCATTGTTGGTACGCCCTTCCCGATTTGTGCTGGGCAGTTTTTGACCATTTTCTTCGGTTTCGGTTTCATTTAGCGGAATCGTGAGCAATTCAATTGCATACTGCCCAAAATGGAGAGAAGTTCTTTGCATTTTGTGGGGAGCAATTGAGCGCCTTATTGGATTTCAGGCCAGTTTGGCTAGCAAACTTTGTCTTTTGGAACCTCGAGGTTGCCCGAAAGAAAGAACCTGTGAGTTTTAGTGTCTTGACTGAGTAGCTGACAGTTGGGCGTGCGCCACTTATCCCCAGCAAACGCGCTGGGATAAGTGACGAAATCCACTCGTTCCGACTATTTTACTCGCGGCTTCCCTGATACACATTTGAATACGCGTGTTTTTTCTTATCCCGACAACTACAATGCGGGTCATAATTCTTGAAACACAGCACTGTTACGAGCAATTTACCCCTCCCCCCGCACCAATGTTGAGTTTAGATGGGCCGGGAAACCACTTTCGTGCAGTGGCGCCCAGCATTGCCTGAACATTGGAAAGTGGGGTAGTTCCGTAAATGCATCAAACATTATTTCAAGCTGTTAGAATTCTGAGATTGCTTGAAATGGATACCTTGGTCAGTTCTTGTACTTCTTTCAGAAGTGTCCCAAGGACTTTTGACCTGCCGCATTATAAGAGTAATTGTCGTTTGGGAAATGTCTTTCTCTGGGAATTAATTCAAACTGTACTTTAATGCTACAAAATCCTTTGTTTCGGAAAACTGCGGAAGGACCTAAAAAATCCGAATCCTAGACAGGACTTGAACCTACAACCTCCCTAACACCGGTAGAATGCTCTGTCCGTTGAGCTAACTAGAACTCCTACATGTTTCAAATGTAACTATTAAGGTATGCTAGTGGGAAGGATGGAAACATCTAATTTTGTTGGCGCATGCCTTTGTAGAGCTCCGCTGACCAGCGGGACGCATTGTCCATTCAGGACCTCTTCAGGACCTAGATAAAACGATCAAGCTACCCAGGTGTTCGAGTATCTTAAATTAAAGGTAGAGCATCCGATTGGTATTACGAACTGGTTAGGTTCGAATCCTGACTCGGATTATTTCCACGGACGCATCGCATGTCACGCTATTTTACTCAAAATTCAAAACACTAAAGGAAGTCTTTGCATCAATGAAGACCAAGAAATAATGCTGTAGTTTTGTTGCCAATGGCCATTGAAATGCACTGAAGCTGTTCTTTGTTGTTTGCAACCAAGGATGGAGGGAATGGAAATGGATTGAAACTTGAAAAAATTGGCCAGTTTTTTCAAGTTTGGAGACGTTGTCCTCTGAAAAGTTAAATACGAATATCTCTTTGTGCCATATTAGATTTCGTGTCATCTCAGTGAGCTGACAGGAATGTTATACGTGTGAGCTTTAGAAGTAATTTAGATTTTTTACCCAGTTTTGACCCAAAAACAGTAAATTAATTACACCCGTTGTTTCGCTTGAAAAGGGTGGTTGCTGAAAAATGAGGGAAGACGCTTAGAAAACTACTGACAATGTCGACTTTTAACGCACTGTTACTTTATTTTTAATTTCTACAGTTGTCTCCCGATAAGTGCCGTCTATGAAATTATCATGATTTAGATAAGTGGTTTCACCATCACCGTCAACATACGGGTCGATTTCAATGGGATCGTCACAGTTCCCCCGTTTGGGTATTTCCGCTCGTAAATAGGGAAGTCTGTAGGAGAGTGACATCCGCCATGTACAATCTTCTCTCCAGTGCTGACGAACGTCGAGGGTAGGATGTTATGGCGATTCAAGCGTGAATCAATAGCCACGTATACTATCACGGGTATGTTCACGTCAAACTTAACAGTGGTCTCGTCATTGGGGCCCCGGAGATGCGTCAGGCCGTAGATATACGAAGATCGCGAATCGATGGCAAGATAAATGATGACCGGGACGTTTACTTTGAATAAAATGTCCCCCTGTTTGTCTTTCAGTCCACGCACATGGGTTAAACCATGGTACGGAGGTGGAACATCTTCCCAGCGATAGCAATTATTGCCCGTCGCGTATTTCTCCCCGTGACGCAGCATAGCTATTTGCAGTGCCCCATAGCCCGTCACCGATAGCGAAGTTTCGATGTGGATCCCGTTTGACACCTTGACCCTCAAAAGTGTAACCAAAGAGCATAAAATCCATGACGAGACCATTGTTGCGATGAAGTTTTCTTCCTGTTCTAAAAAAAAGACTTTGTTGTAGCCTTGTTCCCTTAGTTTGGTTTAAAATCATTAAGGGTGTGGTGGAAAGAATGTGAAAGTTTTTATTATACTTTGAGTCGATGATATACAATGGATTGAAATGTAGGGTTTGTACAGGGTGCCGTTTTAGGAATCCATTTATAGTCAACAAATAAACAGTTATAAAACATACTCTCCCCTTTAGATGCACTTTGAATAGCACGTTACAAACAACCTTGAAACCAGCAGATTTCCACTATTAAGCAGGAAATTTCTTGCAGGCTGACTTGATAAAAGACTTTGAAAACTTGTTGGAACGCAAAGCTTGTATTCGTTTACTCTGAGGCTATACTTATACAATGGTGTGATCGAGATTGTGTCATCAAGTGGGCTTTCACAAAAGAGGAAATGAAATGTCAGTGACTACAGAATCCAGGTTGCATCTTGTTCACCCTGGTTTTTACCTCGGAAGAGCAAATCACTCATATTTCATAGCCGAAGGTTAAGACATTTTAATGTGAAAGAAAAAGAGCTTCATCTGCATATATCTTGTTTATACCACAGGAATACCATGACCGAAGCCTTCTTGATTCGATTTGTTTTCTTAATTAAGGAGGGCGTGTCTTCTTTTACTAGTTCACAGGTATTTCAGTTCAGAAACAAGGATACTTTCAATTTCCTTTTTCACTTTTTTCCTCTGGCACACAAAGCAGGGAAAGAGCTGGACTCTCGTTCTCTTCTAACGTTTTTCCGCCGAAACACTGAGTCATGCAGTTTCCTGTTTACAGAATCCAGAATGGCTGGACCATTCAGTTAATCTTAGACGGAAGCTTGCATGCAGTCGCGTGAAACAACTTTATCTAGTTACATTATGTCATTTTTTAATGGCACCATAAGACCTTTCGGCTTTTCATCTTTTTTCTGTTTGTACTTTACCAAAACAAAACATTTCGTTTGTCTCTGCTAAGTTTGAACATGATCAACGTGAAATGTACACGAATATATGCAGATGGGTCCTCCTTTTTAAGTGTTCACAATCGCAGAGCTCTTGACCAGGTAATGTAATTCCAGGATTGCGTTCGGGAGGGAGAAATCACTTCTCAAAAAGCTACAGAGCTTTTGAAATCAAGTGTTCTACGATGGATTGTCGTAGGACCGAAACAAATATTTTTAACAAGCGAAACAGCGCTATGAGCCAATCATAATCCGAAGAATTGACGTACCTTTCCCAAATCGCAGGAAATTTGTTTGGGGGAGGGGTGGGGGTAAGTCGCGATTGTCAGGTGGCACGAGATTCTTGAGTCAATCACTCAACTTAACTCTTGTTATTGCATTAATACTTTCAGCACTGAATTGAAACTCGTCTCTATTAATCATCAAATTAAAGGGTTCATTTATACCCGAAATATTTATGTCTTATCGTGATTCTGTTAAAATTATTCATAAGTGTTATTTCATGTTTTATATACATAAAATGATAATTTACAGGTGAAGGAAGGCAGAAATTGATGTCTCAGGGAGTGTTGAGATGATTTAGCTTTCATGTAAATACTACATTTTGTGAAATTACTGTTAAAATTTACATTGTAAGGGTGAGATTAGTTAAAAGGGCAAGTAATTGCTCTGTTGTATTCGGATCTCGTCAAAAGATATCCTTGTTTTCAGTGCATTTTATTTTCGTACTTCAATTTTTAAAAATTTTTGCGGGTAAAATTCTTCATGTTATCGCAGTTTTTGCACTGTAAACTAAACAAATACATATGGATTAAAGTGATTTCAGGAAAACCATGGTTTGGGCGAAAGTGTTATGAACTAAACAAATGTGAGGTGGGAGAGGAATTTCTCGCGTTAACTCTCAATAAGAACTTTTGAGCCCTTGTCTTGCGTGACAGCGCCAGTAATTACTTTTTCCCCTTTTTTTTTTCTCCGTTTAGCGTCGTCCGACCGACACACATTTTTGGCATTTTCCAAAAAGAAATAATAATTGGTAACGACGTTTTTAAGTCATTTTTATGTCGCATTGGAGTTTCGGTAGTTGATCCTTTTTCCCACGCTGTCTTAATTTTGCAACAACACCCACCAACTTTTCCGCCATATTGATTTTGAGTTCACGTCTTGTTGTTTTCCTGGCTCCACAGCTATGATGCTGGGGTACCAGGCCTCCGATTCCGAGAATGCTTATGATTTTTTTGGGTTTTTTTTTTTTTTCAATCCGACCGACCGACCGACCCAATATCAGGAAACGCATTCGACGGTAAACGAAAACAAAAAAGGGGGATGCCTTCGTTTTAAAATTTATGTATTTATTTTACTAATTACGTTATCTCTGGCTGGAGCATAAAGTCACGTTGACGCGCCTCTCACCACAACCTCGATCCCAGGACTTTTCTCCGCCAAGATTAGAGCTTTCTGTGACCTAATCGTTAACTTTCGCTGTTAAATACATAAAATATACCTTACGGTTTTACTCATTAAGAAAACAAAAGCTTTTTACAAACACGTTCATTGGAGATTTAGACAATGCCTTAAAAAATTTACACGGGGTTACACCTAGAGCAAATTGGTCAACGTGACTAGGACCACTATATGAGTGCCTACACGAGGTAGTTATCCCTTAGAGACGTCGCTGTATTAAACTTTTATTCAGATTCGCCCCAGATTTCGGAAAGGGCTTTGTGGAGCCGTAAAACGCCATTAAACGTGCTACAGTTTGGGTTTCACCTTACAGATTGAAAGAAGATACACCTCTCCTTTGATTCTACTGATTACGTGTGGGCTTGTATTTGGCTTCGACTGGCAGGTACTGTTATCTTGTTTTTTCTTCGTAGTACAGTGAAAACAGGGGAAACGATAATTCTCTGAGATTATATCCGTGATGTGGCTCTGTAAAAGTCGCGGGTACCCAAAGCTGGGGAGCTGAGAAAACAGATGCATTTGCATGGAGAAAAACAACTGTATCTTCAAAAAATATTAGCGCGCGAGTTATAAACAAAATCTGCTTGCCTTGCCTTATTTCTGTGGTTTTCTTCTCATGTGGAGGGTGTAAGCTGCAGGTTACGGGTAATTGTTTCACCATAGATGAAACACCCCAAACCTTTACTAATGCTAACATTGGGGCTGAAAGTAATGTTTAAGCCTAAGGTTAGCATTTTGTAAAGGTTTGGGTTGTTTCAGTTATGGTAAATTATATAATAACCAAATAAAAGTTCGCGCTCCGATTGGTCGATCAGCTATGTTTTATTGTGCCAGTAAACTCATGGAAAAATTGCACGTCTTTTGAATTATTATATAAAAGCAATAGACCACAGGTTTCTATGGTTTATAGGCATGACAAACCACCTGGGATGTTGGACGAACACTTGAAGAATTCTTAAATCACTCGCCTGCGGCTGGTGATTTACGAATTCTTGTCGTGTTCTACCAACATCCCGCGTGGTTTATCAGCCTTTATAGTTCACCACTAAATTTTGTCCGATTCTTATTGGTTTAAATTGATCATGTGACGAGATAGTGTTCGTCCGCGGAGAGACACTATCAGCCCATAGTGCCCGTCCAAGGAAAATACCCGGATGGATAGTAGACGTCCGCTGAAAATACCTCTGTAAACAAGCGGCCTTATGGAAAATAAACAATCGAAATTGTATTAAGAGGGTTTTTGTTTGTTTTCTTTTTCAAATTTTACATTGGCTGACACGGTTTTCGTCTAATAAAGTTGAAAATAATTCAACATGATTTTTGAGCTGGCGCGCGAAAGAAAATTTAGTAGTGAACAATAAAGACAATAGAGTGTTTATGTCTCGGAACTATCGGTCTGATAGTTGCCCCTTGGAAATTTGATGTTCTTAAAACTAGCATATTTGTTTCAAGAACATCAAATTTCCACGGGGCAACTATCAGCCGATAGTTCCTCGAACAGAAACACTCTATTGTTTAAATAAACCATAGAAACTTGTGGTCTATTGCTTAAAAAAAGCAATGCAACCTGCAACCTGCACTCTTTCCTCCCTGCTTTACACCCTCCTCTTCTCATGTGGGTTTTTCTTCCTCCTTCGATTTTTAACGGGGTTCCTTTGTGTTTTCTAAGGAAGCACTTGGCAGATTTAACTAAAATTAATCCTTTTTTGGGGGTAAGTGAAACTCTCTCAGATCCTTGTACTTCCTTTCTAAGGCTTTTGCATTCACATTATTCTTCAACCTATCACTAAGGTAATTTTAATATGGGTACCTGTGCTAAAACAAATGTATGTGTGCTCCATATTATGTTTAAGTCCTTGTTTGTTCCAGAAACACGCCATCCCTTCAAGCCCTCATCGTCATTTTGAACACTTAATGCACCTGTCACTGTAAATCACCCCTCCCGCAACCAGAGAAAAGCAGTGACTTGGACAAAAGAACAAGGGAAAGTGAGGTAATGTTCCCAGCTCAGGGTGCAATATTTCCATGTCCAATGTCCCCATTTGTGTCTGCCTTGTGCCCGCCTACCTAGACATGAATTTCATCAAACAGTCAGCAAGGTTTTCCATTCAGTGACTTCAGTGTATTTTTGGGCGACAAGCAAAAAGTAAGGATAAAACAGATTAACAAGCAACAAGTTTAACTCGCATTTCTTTCCGCCATTTCAGTCTCTGTCTGGTGTGGTCCCGGTCTCATTGTGACACAGTTGTAGACTCCAATCCTTCAGCAGAGAAATTTCCCGCTTTGGATCGTATCCAAGACCCAGCATCCTGGGACAGTTTTGAATGTCGCATGTCAGGTTTTGTCCCCACTTTTCCTAGGTTTAGGGGGTGGGGTTGGTGGGGATTAACATTGACTGTATAGAAATATTTTTCTTGAAACTGTGTATGATTCACCATTGGCAATTTTACTAAGTGTATGAAATACATGATATCTTTCCAAAATTTAATTTCTTTTTTCACCTCTTAACTGTGATGATTTTACAAGCTATCCATATGAACATTTAGTTTTTCTGTTATCTTCTCATTGAGCTTCGTCTGTTTTCCATTAATTTATACACAGAGCATTAACCATATTTCAGTAATGTTGCTTGGCCTCTCGAGTGCTGTGTAGTAATAATAATTTGTTGCTTGACTTCAGGGGAAAGAAATTACATTTTCATGCTATCCTGAAAAGTGATTTTGATCTCGAGGCTATTCCATGATGATCAGTTAGCAATTTAAGAAACGTGAATGGGAAGGAAGCCTTCCAAGTGTGCAGGTAATGAAATGGAATAATAAGACATGTATTCTCTACATGAATTTGTGAGAGTCCTAGAGTCATTGGGTTCTGGTATAGTACCAAGAACAGAGCAAACACTGGTTTTACCCTTCGTACTGTAGTATTGACCTTCCATTCAAGTGATTGTTTTGCATGCAGTATGCAAACTGTGATATGTAAAGTAAATTTTATGCTTACTTTCGTGTTTGTTTAAAGGACACACTTTCCATTAATCCATCTTCATTAATCGCTGGAAGTAATTCACTTTGCTTTTATGTTTCACCTGTCACCTACATATAGGTACAGAATTTTTTGTAGCCATGTTACAAACCGTAAGTTTACTGAAAACTTTCAGAAAGAAAAAGGAGATAGCTACCCACACTTCCCATGGCCTCAAATTAGCACCCATTGATTGCTACACTTGTTGAGTGCTATTTCTGGCAGATTTGATTTCTAATAAACCATGCACATTTTCCATATCTATATGGCCAGCAGTTTGAGATATGGCATCTTTTTCAGTGGCCTCTGCCTCAACCAAAGAGAGCACTAACTATGCACGTCCAGCTGTGCCGTTTTCTTGTGGATGTCCTTCGAGAAAACTTTGACAGGATACACTGTATAGCCAGTCTGCCCTCAGTTTTATCATAGTTAGTAGAGGGGACTGGTTATGAAACCCGGGAAACTGCAAAGGGGCGCCCTATTGTTTCAGATTTGATGTTGAACCGTACCATCACGTGATCACCACTGTGCACAGTGTTTTTAATCCAACATGGCGGACGATGGTGATTTCTCGCTAAAGACAAATTTAAAGCAATTTGTAACCTTAAAATAAGCATGCGAAGTGATAGAAGAGAAGCCTACTGCCAAAGACAAGAATGTAACTACGAAATATCTCTATGAATCTATAGATCCCATGAAAATTTAGCTGAAAAACAAGTAACAACAAGGCTGAGCATCTTTCAAATATCCCGTAATAAACAAGTGAAAAAACTTGCATGATATATCATTCATATGGATAATTATCTTTCCTGAAGCCTTCTTCATCAGACTTGTGATACCAGGTTTTGTTCACAATGTATTAACATGTTTGCCTTGTTTTCGGTCTTTATAAGCGAGTTCTAAGCTTATAAACGTGATGATTAATTAAGACCGTCCAGAATGAATCTCTCACTGACTAATTAGAATTACTTACAACAATGGAGGAGACCAAAGACCAAGATTGTTCCTGACAGACAAAGAATTCAAGCATTTATTGCCGAGATCCATTTGTAGATGGCGAAGGAGTACTCACATTGGGTGGTCACCTCCGTCACTCTCCTCTCAGTTTTCCTGAGAAACATCCAGCCTTTCTTGTGAAGGGGCATCTCCCTTCTCAGCTTGTTGTTCAGCACCATCACGATAAAGCACACCATCATGTCGACAGATTACTCTTGGAGCATGTGCAGTACTCACAGCTGGTTACTGGATCATTGGTGGAGATGGACTGGTATCGAAAGCCATTACCAGTACTTCTTGTGTGATCTGTAAGAAGCTTAGAAGGGTAAGACTTACCCAGCACATGGCAGACCTTCCCTCAGACAGGACTGAAACCCCACCTCCCTTCACTAATGTTGGATGTGATGTCTTTGGACCATGGGCCATCCAAACCCTGGAAAGTTAGAGTAGGCGCTACTAACTCTAAATGTTGGGGATTGGTCTTCTCCTGCCTCAGTAGTCGCACCATACACAGAGAAGTCCTGGAATCAATGGACACAAGCGCATTTATTTGTGCACTTGACTGATTCCTGTCTATCCGCGGGCCCACTGCTACAGTAAGGTGTGATTGTGGCTCAAACTTTATCGGTGCCAAATCTGTGTTTGAACAAGCACTTAAAGGCTTGTTGTAAAATGCATCGCAATGGATCGCAACACAATATGCGCAACATACACCGATGTCAATCTGTAAAATAACACGATGTACACAATATGTGCAAAACAGTTTATTTCATCAGGGGCTAACTTGCAAAACGTCAAACAGCTCATGCTCACCGTTCCCACAAGGTTAATTTCTTGTAAACCCCTGCAAAATGGATGTCTTTTGCAGTAAGTGTTTCCAAAATTAATCGCCTTTCATGTTTGACCATCGTCTGTTATAAGCTGCACTAAAAGTTATTATAGACTCGGTTTTAATGTCCTTTTGATAACCGTTTCATCATCAAAACCAGATAGTTCCACAAATGCGGAAGTATAATAAGTATAATTTACTTGCAATCTTGACTGTTTTAATGTTTTCCCTGAAATGTTTCCATGATGGTTTACATTTCAGGTCAACATTTTCATAAGTATAGCCTAGAGCGAAATTTAACACTTACGTTGCGTCTTGTTTTCCTACTTCTCTTACCATTTTAACTCTATAGAGTTGTTCACGTTAAAGTAAATGTGTCATTTCTAAAGAATTGGTAAGTAGTAAGTCATCTGCCTGGGGTGGGCAAGATGATTATTTTGTCCTGCCAAAAGGATTCTTATAAATTCCCTGAGATCTAGCGGTGACGAATTCTCAAATCTGTTATCTAAGCTGAAGTGCTCTGAATTGTTTATTTATGTTGCTTGGGAGGAAATCCGGACAATTTGAACTGATAGTTTGTTGTATTGATTTCAAAACGATCGCAGGAAAACTAGAGGCAGTAATTCAGTTCTGTCTTAGAAGATACACTATTTTGTGAACCTTACTTTAACAGTGCTGTAAATAATTTTTCTTTATTCAGAGGACATATGTCCTTTCAAATCTTCCCTTTGGTCGGACATTTGACAAATTGGACCGGACATAATTTATTGACTGACAACACCTTGAAGAAGAGAACTCAAGATGTGCTGGTGACATGTTCGACCATCGTGTCCGATCATAATGTGAAATTGGTCGGACAATGTCCGATGACCGACTGTTACTTCCAGCACTGCTTTAATAATCATAAAATAAAATACCTGTGGTTTCTGTGTTCTGGTACATCAACACTTCAACAGGAACAAGTCCATCAAGTTAAAATGGTATTTTAAAAAAAATACAAAAACACTGGACGCCTTAAGCAAACTATTCAAGTTTCTTTGCCGTTTGGAGTACCACTCACGTTAGTTTTTGCCTCCTTTGTTGTTTTTCTTTATCTTTTATAATTTTTGTCCTTTCCCTTTTTACCTACCTCATTTGCACAATTTTTTTTTTGGCCATGTCGTTTTCACCAAACAGTGCAATATTAAACAAGGCTATTATTTGAGTCATGGTGCCTTGGTTGACACAAGGCATAAATTGTGGCTTAATTGTATTTGGCCTGGCCTAGATCAAAACCCAGCCATGGGCCTGGGTAGTGGTTTCTCTTTGAAAACCTTGCATATGTTCACCCCTTGGAAACTACCTGGAAATGTGCTTTTTATCCATTCCTAACCTGCCTACATGTTGCTTCCTATGCTTTTCACTAGACCCTGTCCTCCTTCCCTGTAGTGTAGGTTTGGAGTAGAAGTGAGTATAGACCTTATTCATAAATGGCGGTCAATTTATAGTTCTTTTGTCGAAGTGCAAATTAGCCTACCAAGCCTCGATACCATACAGTGAATTGAAAAGATTTCTTGCGCTAAAATGAGGCTTGGTAGGCTAATTTGCACATGGACAAAAGAATTATAAATGTGACCGCCATTTATGAATACGGTCTATGACAGGTTTCCAGTCAGTCCCTTGGTGTGAAGGGTTCGATCATGTACACTTAACCTGGGTGTTAATATTAATGGTACTTCTGAGCACTGGGTTGATGCGTACCTCTTCTCCCACCCACAACATCTAATCCCGTGGCTCTTCTTTAGAAAAAGGATTTTAAAAGCACATTTCCTATTTGAGCTCTAGGTGAACAGACGACTGATTGATGGTGGTGGTGCTGTTAATATTGCATGGTTTTTTTACATCTTGAACTGACCCACTTCTTATCAATTTTTCTTTTCTTGCACACAGTGAGAGAAGATGTCAAAAAAGCCAGAGCAAGGTCAAAGGCCAGTATGGAAGGTCGTCAAAGACGTTGGAAAGGAATTATTTCAGGGGAAGAAATTAGAACAACAACAACATTCTGGTAAAAATGTTTTCTGGTTTCTGGTACATAATAGAAGTATATTTTGATAACAATCATAGTGCATGGTTTCAATTAAAAAAAAACAAGAGCGGTTTGTTTTGCAATGTAGGAAGTTTGATGTCCAAAGGTAAAAGTACATGAATTTGGTAAACTGTCATGCAGCACATATATATTTACCAAAATGAATTTTTGTATCTTTATTTTGAAAGCTTATTACTTAAAGAGCGAAGGGTGCAAATACTGTTAGATTTGGAGCTTTATTACATGGTAAAAAATGATGCAGTATCAGTAATAATAATAATAATAATGATAATAATAATAATAATAATAATAATACCAACTTAATTCATTTAATTTAATGAAAGGGAAGGATACCAGAGGTTATCCTTATCGGGGGTATCCGCCCACAACCAGATGTAATTGACTGAGAGTCTATTTTGATGATGGAGGAAAACCAGAATACCTGGAGAAAAACCCTCGGAGTCAGATTGAGATCGACTGAAACTCAGCCCACATATGACCCGAGGTCACAGAGGTGGGAGGCGTGGTTGATAACTGCTAAAGGATACCGTCAGTCAAGTAAAAACAGGAATGTTAATTAAAGTTGAAATTATTTTTGAAATTAGCTGATCTGCATTGCTTTTTTTTGGAAAGTTTAACAGCAAAGTAAGCATTAATGTTTTGGTGTAAAAAATTATGTAATTGCACCCATTCAATTCTTAAATCTACATTTTCTCAAAAAGAATAATGACCATGACTTGAAAACTATAAAGTGCATTTGAAGACATAATATTATACTACATCTGGACAAAGTTTGAGAGAAATCTATTTGTTTTTGAGTTGTGGCCATGAAAATTCGGAAATGTTTGCTCTCTTAAAGTATCTTAACAGTGATGTGCTTGAACATTTTGTGATGGTAGCCCATGAAATATATAATAATATACGATATAAGTGGCGGATTTGTATCACATTTACAAACTTGAGGTGAAGGACAATTGTCTGGGTGAAGTTGTATTCCTGCAAAGGACTTTTTAGGGTGACATTGACAGAAGTTTGGACAAAATGAGGGGAAGTCATCCTCAGAGTCAGGTGATTTGTGTAGCATCGGTAGATGGCATAAATTTTTACTGTAGTCGTTGCTGCGGTGATTGGTTATCAAAGTCATGATGTTATTGGTTGACTGAAGGCCGTGAAGACTGTAAAGAGTGATTGGCGTATCTTAGTTTCAATAAATATCTGCACACTGTTGGTTTGTAAAACAGGTCAGTCACTTATTTTATTACAAATAAATCCGTTTGTGTATTTCTGCTGTTGTTGATATAATGTAAGTCGTTTGTAGGGACTGCAGCAAGTTGAGGCATTGGTTTAGTGGTCTGTGTTCTATTATAAGTTAGTAAACCAGCTTTCCAGTACAATCCAATGCTTATTTAGTACTGTGGGCTGTCTGTTGATTTCACCATTTGTTGTTGCATGTTTGTGTTGAGTCACTCTTCCATTGAAACCTGTTGAGCATGAAGATATGATTGGGCTAAACACAAAAGGCACTCATATGAACTGCAAAAGCAAATCAGTTATGAAAATTACTTGTAGAGTAACAAAAGTAACAGCTGAAAACTTTCCGGTTGAACAAGATTGGAATCTATAACTTGTAGGAGGCAAACTACTCTATTACTGAGCTTTGGTGATGTGATCCTATAAGTGGTGAAATTTTCAATTGAAAGTACGTAGCCAGTGTTGTTTGTAGACAATCCTGAAAACTAAAAGAAACTCACCTTAAATGAGGTCTTCATGATGATGGCCCCTCAAGTAAGCAGAATGATACCCTGGCTAATAGGTCTTTTCTGACACTTGTTTCAGGTGCTGTTGATGGAAAAACCAGGTACACACTGCTGTGTTGCCTTCTGGTCAGGCAGGGCTCACGAGTGTTGAAGGATGTGTTTGACAGACTAATTCATACACAAGATCTTTGCAGTGCCTTAAAATGTGAGCCAGTGCACTCTAAGCTTCAGTCTCTTCGAAAGGAAGGAATCTTCAATGCAGTTCATTTGAGTCAGTTGTATCCGGTTGAACCCTCTTCAGTGTCATCCACAGACTTTGACCCTTCCCTCTTGATTGTGCTTCTGAGGACAATCTGTAACCTGAGTCCTCCATCCTCTGGCTGGGATGTACCTCCTCATTCATCTGACACCAGCTGTGAGTCTGACATCGTGCGTTTGAAATACTGTGTGAATGCAGTATCGGCCTATGCCAAAGAGGCCTCTGTTAGTGATGCAGTGTTCTGTAAATACAAAGATCAGATCCAGAACACACTGGTGCGATTGGGAGGAGCTGAATATAAAGATGCCATTCATGAAATAGAGAAATACGAAATGGGGCCATTGGATGAGGAACATTTCAAAGAACGTCTGAAGCAGTGGAAAGATGATGACGAAAGAATTAAGGACAAATTGAATGAGTGGGAGTGTCAAAAGAAGACTTCTGGAGATGCAGGTCAGTTTTGGGGAGCAAAAACTTGGTGTTGTTACAGCAGTATTTGAAAGACTGTTGTCTTCTGAAAGTAGGTTTTTCTTAGCTGCTGATTACCATCAAAATTAACAACTGCATGGCATAGTGTAGGTTGGGTGCCGGCATGAAATGTCTAGTGTTGTTTTTCTGTTCTGTCGTCTCCCTGTCCGTAACTTACAGTACGGACCTCGTACTCGGTTAGTAAGGTTTCTCCTCCTATACTTCCTTCATTTTTTTCATTTTCAACATAGTTTCTTTCTTTCCTTTTTTCAGTTGTACTGAACGAAATGATGACAACGCAACCGACAAGTGAGTTACCAGAAGAGGCTCCTAACATACACGGCCACTCTAAGGAGGTTGATGTAATTTTTCAAGCCATCGCAGGTGATAATAGTTCTTCTGCAGGAGTTCTTGTCAGTGGAATTTCAGGAATAGGCAAGTCTACTGTTGCTATTCAGGCTGGTCACCAACTAAAAAACAAATGTCAAAGCATTGTAAAGTTTTGTTCTTTGGGAAACGATCATCAACTTGAAATGGAAGGTACAAGTAAAATGGAAGGTGAATGGAGAGAAATTTTGAACGTGTGTGTACCTGGATATCAACAAGCCAACGAGAACCCTCGTCATGTCTTGCTCAGCTGGTGCAGGCGTCTTAAATATAACATAGTCCTTATTCTGGACAATACGGAAGATTCTATGGAAGATGGAACCATAGAATCGTTCAATAACATGCTGAGAGACTTGAGGATGTGTTCTCGTTCTAAAATTAAATTTTTGATTACTTCAAGGCGATTCGACAGCGTTTCGTGTTCAGACCTAAGGCTTAAGCATGTAGAATTAGACCCTTTGGATGGAAAAGAAAGCATCGAAGTTTTAAAGGGTGGCGCTAAAATTTCTTCGGATAACCTCTGCAGGGTAGAAGCTCAGTTAAGCAAGGTAGCCGAACTCTGTGAGAACATTCCACTGGCACTTCGACTTGCTGGACCCCTGTTGTCATCAGACTCTGAATACGATTTTGAAGAGCTTATTCAAGCACTGGAGAACAGCCCAACAGAAACGCTTGGTGACCGTCTTCCGCTAATGATGAAAATAGCATTTGAAAAACTCGACAAACCACTGAAGGATGCACTAGTTTATCTGTCGGTGTTTGTTCGCTCTTTTGACAAAAAAGCTGCCAAAGCAGTGATTGTGGATAATTGTGGTAACTGTCTGACGAAACTGAAGCAGAGGTGCCTGATCCAAAAACAGGGTCATCGATACCTTATTCACTTACTCATTAGAGACTATGCCAGGCAGATGGGAAAAAGAGATGACTTTGCTGATATTTTGGACTATGGCCAACAGAGATTTGTCAAGCACTTCCTGTCGCTTCTTGTGCCCAATTCAGGTAAATTCTGGGACAAAGACACATGCAAAGAATCATTTGACTTGTTCAATGAAGAAAGGATCAATCTTGAGTCGACTCTTGAAGAGGTTCGTGGGAAGAAAATCACAAACTGCAGGGAACTGGAAGCCGTTGTTGATAACTGCCAACAATTGGCATCCTACATTGAATTCTGTGTACCCTTTCAGCTTTATTGTGGTTTTCTAGATGGTCTTCTACATTTTGCCACAGAGCAAGGAAAAGTAACAAAGCAGGTCGAGATATTACTTCTTCGTCATCATGAGTCAAGGAAGAATGGCAGTACTAGTGAAGAATTTGTTTGCCGAGCCATTGAAATGCACGATGAACATCCTGAACTTTTTAAGGAGGCGTACATGTCGCAGGTTTTTTATCTGAGTCATTATGGCAGACACATCTCACAGGACTGCGGTAGAAGAGAAGAAGCACAAATTTTTCTAAAAAAGGCGATCAGCATGTTTGAGGAAAAAGTCCTTGGTAGTACCTTTGATAAGGCCAGAATTCTTGGACAGCTGGGACAAAATGAGAAACTTAAAAATGACGAGAGAGGGCTCAAAAAGGCTCGTAAATATTTCGAGCAAGCATTGAGTTTTCGTCAGAAACATTATGGGCAGCATCTCTGGACTGCTTTCGCCCACAAGGACTTCGCAGATTTCTATTTGTATCAGGAGAAGTTGCAAGAGGCTAAACGTCACTACCACGAGGCTATTAGCATTCTGAAAGAAGTCGAAATGTTGGATCAGAAAGAGTCGATTCCTGTCTACAAGAACTTTGGAATCTGCCATCAAAAGAGTCAAAACTTTGGCGAGTCTCGAAGAGTGTTTGAGAAAGGGAGTGAAGTTGCTGATTCCACCATCGAAGGAAACCACAAATGGAAGGTGTGGATAAAGACTTACTTGGCGCTGCTTCTGGACGAAAAATTCCCCGAAGAAATTGCAACGGCAGGCAAAATTTGCGAAGAAGTTCTCAAGATGGGCAAAGACCTTGAAATGGAAAGCTGGCCCAAAAAGAAAGACCTTGAGAAGCTCCACAGAAAGATCCAAGGTGTACCAAGCCCTCAATAACTTATCTTTTTTTCCAAAAACCTTCCATGGCACTTGGTTATGGCTCTCTTTCCAGCCTTGTATCAGACGTGCTTCAGAGATTCTTATTTAAAGGGGCTGTGTCATGACACTGTAGCTGATTTTGTGTAGGGTTACCAATTACTTGTTTTCGACTTCTCTTGGGACAAGTCATTTCCCAGGAGAAATTGCAAACAATGGTTATGCAAAAGTCTTGAGGGGTAATAGAGGTGTATTATGGGATTGTGCAAGTAGTGAATTAGCATGGGGGTGGGACCATTGTAAGTTCCAAGAGAAACTGGAAAACGATGCTTATTTTAATTTGGGTGGACAAGCAAAGAGTGTTATGGTATTTTCCGTTTCGGGCAATTGTTCAGTACACCAACATGGCCACGATGACGTCAGAGACAAGCCAAGAATAGACCTTTTTACAGTTTCGTGCTTAGTTACCTGCCCTTTAAATGAAAGTGAGGCTGGAGTTGACCTTGTTATGATACAGACCTCCTTGCTTTTTCCCGCGCTTTGAGCAAGTTACATGCAATTGCGATGAATTTGGATTGGTTCATTGCGCTGTTTGCATCTGCTGTGATTGGTCGAATTGGTATTGTTTTACGACACTCAATTGAAAACCGCTCTAGTCAATTGGTTTTTCTTATTGTACTGTTTTTAATTAAGATTTTGTTCCCTATGATAGGGCAAAACGTTATTGAGCAATCGGTGACTGAGACCAGCTACTGGAATTTTGCATGCAAATTATATTCGAATTGTTTTCACGTTAATTGACCAGTCTCATTAAGTCTTTATTTATCATATTTTATTTTTATTTGTGTTTTTCCACAAATATGGGATACAGCAATACACATAATACACGTTATAGGGTCCTAAGATCACAATGTACAAAGGAGAGTTCACCGGATGTGAAGAAATCCGGATTCCGGAACACAGCAAATGTGAGGCTTTGGAATCCGGAATCCAGGGCGTGGAATCTGGCCATGGAATCCAGAATCCACAGATTTCTATAGAATCTGTGGAACCCGTGAGTTTGGAATCCGATCTCAGGATCCCAGAATCTCTATTTGGGATCCGGAATTCATGGCCTGGGGCCGGTTGCTCGAAGCCTGCTTAGCGCTAACCGTTGGTTAAGAGGTGTCAAAACCTATAGGTTTCCATGGTATTTAACGCTGGTTAGCGCTAACCATGCTTCGAGCAACCCGGGCCTGGACTCTAGAATCCGAGAGCCACCTGGATTCCCTTACATGGGGCGAGAGAGGGGCACATCTAGACGAACTAATACAATGCCCCTTAACTAGTGAATAAGTACGTTAAAAGTAATTTTTGAAAAAAGAAAAAAGACGAAAACAAAAGGAAAGGTAACTATATCAATTATAAACATTCATTAGTATTGAGCAAATTAATTATGATAAAGTGCATTTTTAAACACTTTTTTTCGTTGGGGTTATCTTTTACGGATTGGGAATATCATTCCAAAAGAATTTACCGATAATTGTTGGACAAAATAGCGTCATCTTTGTTCGAAATGAAGTTGTGGCTAATTATTTTATTTGCAGATGAACTTGGGTGTGTTAATCACGTAGCTCAGGTACGAATGAAATGGAAAAATGGGAAATTGTCATTGTTTAAGCAATCATAATAAAGTAAATAGGTGTTAAATTTTACAAATTTCTCCTTTTCCCAAATTTAGAAAAAATGTAAGGAGTTCGATGATCGCTGGTTGTAACAGTATTATTGATCATGAAGTTGTACATACTGTGTATATCATGATTTCTTTAGAAGTTAGTGGTTAGGTAGTTAGTAGTAGTCAACCCACGAAGTAATACTTTTTATACTAAATTGTCGTTTCACCAACTCGATTAGTTCCCTGAACTATTTAGGTGTCCCAAACTTTCGCACAATTGCTGTATTTTAGTTATCTGTGATTACGTTGTTTTTAGATCATGTAATTGTCTTAATAGTAATTTTCTGTAAATAATATTTTTGTGAGTTATAATAAAAAATTAACTTGACTTGACTTGAGGAAATTTCAAGAAGCCTAAGATACATAGTGAGGAGGAGACTAAACGTCACTGTAAGCGTTTGGTATGTTGATAAGGTATTACTTACTAGATTGGCTTAATAATACTGGAAACATTTGTAATTACTGACAATAAGTACTTTCTCAAAAATTCTTGTTCCTTTATTTCCAATCTACTATTGTTGGTACGCCCTTCTCGATTTGTGCTGGGCAGTTTTTGAGCATTTTCTCGATTTCGGTTTCATTTCGCGGAATCGTGAGCAATTCAGTTGCATACTGCCCAAAATGCAGAGAGGTTCTTTTCATTTTGGGGCAGCATTTGATCACCACATTGGATTTCAGGCCAGTTTGGCTAGCAAACTTTGTCTTTTGGAACCTCCATGCAGGTTGCCCAAAAGAAAGAAACTGTGAATAAAATTTAAGTGTCTTGGCCTAATGGCTGATGGTTGAGCGCGCGCCACTTATCCCAGCGAACGCGCTCGGATAAGTGACGAAAGCCACTCGTTCCGACTGTTTTACTCGCGGCTACCCTGATATACAGGGCCCGGTTCCTCGAAAGCCGATTAACTTAATCCCGGATTAGCGTTAACCTTTTTTTCACGTTTTCAACTTTTTGGTGAAAGTTTACTTTGCTTATTTTTGTTTTTCAAGATTGACGTCTTCTCATGTAAAGTTCTGCCGAAAATCTGCGTTGAACAGCATTTGGGAGTAGAGAAATAAACTGCTTGGTTAATCTTTAATCTTAGATTAGCGTTAATCGGCTTTTGAGGAACTGGGCCCAGGTGTTCTAGTATCTTAAATTAAGGGTAGAACATCCGACTGGTGTTACGAACTGGTTCGGTTCGAATCCAACCTAGGACTTTGATTAGTCAGTTTCCCATCTTTTCCACGGACGCATTGCATGTCACGCTATTTTAGTCAAAATTCAAAACTCTAAAGGACGTCTTTGCAGCAATGAAGACCTAAAAATAATGCGGTAGTTTTGTTGCCAATGACCCTTGAAGTGCACTGAAGCTGTTCATTGTTGTTTGTAGCCAAGGATGGAAGGGATGGAAAGGGATTGAAACTTGAAAAAATTGGCCAGTTTTTTTAAGTTTGGAGACGTTGTCCTCTGAAAAGTTAAATACGAATAGCTCTTTGTGGCATATTATATTTCGTATCATCTCAGTGAGTTGACAGGAATGTTATACGTGTGAGCTATAGAACTAATTTTAATTTTTTACCCAGTTTTGACCCAAAAACTGAGTAAATTAATTACACCCGTTGTCTCGCTTGAAAAGGGTGGTTGCTGAAAAATGAGGGAAGACGCTTAGAAAACTACCGACAATGTCGACCTGTAACGCACTGTTACTTTATTTTAATTTCTTCCGTTGTCTCCCGATAAGTGCTATCAATGAAAATTATCATGATTTATATTAGCGGTTTCACCATTACCGTCAACATACGGGTCGATTTCAATGGGATCGTCACAGTTCCCCCGTTCGGGTATTTCCGCTCGTAAATAGGGAAGTCTGTAGGAGAGTGACATCCGCCATGTACAATCTTCTCTCCAGTGCTGACGAACGTCGAGGGTAGGATGTTATGGCGATTCAAGCGTGAATCAATAGCCACGTATACTATCACGGGTATGTTCACGTCAAACTTAACAGTGGTCTCGTCAAAAGAACTGGGGTTTTATTGACCACTCTAACATTTCAAGAACTAGCCACTTAAATCGAAGTGGTCTTCATTTAAACAAGAAAGGCACCATGCGCCTAGCTCAAAATTTCATTAACCATTTACGTGTAGATTAGGATATTGCCGTCTGGGAATCCGACTCGGCTGATGTCCATAAGGATACCAACTGTGGTAAGTCCATCTGTCCCACAATCTTTGGTCGAGGTTTAGCCATAGCGTCCCTTAACATTAATAGTCTGTTGTCTCATATTGACGAACTTAGAGTTTTTATGTCCTCTTCTAAAGTTGATATTTTACATATCAACGAATCAAAATTAGACTCTACAGTACGTGATAACGAAGTATACATACCTGGCTTTGAAATAGTCAGAAAAGATCGTAAAATTAACGGAAGAAATGGTGGTGGAGTATGTACATACGTTCGCACTAATCTGAACTATCGAATACGCAATGATTTAAATAATGATCTTTTGGAGTGTCTTTTCGTTGAAATCAGTAAGCCACGAAGTACACCATTTCTGGTCGGTACTTGGTATCGACCCCCAAGTTCTCCACCCAATTTATTTAGCGAATTTGAGAATGTTATTGCAAAAATTGATGCGGAAAATAAGGAATTATATTTACTTGGTGATATCAACTGCAATTTGTTGCCTGAAGCAATTGCAGTTAATTCTTCCCATCTGATAAACATTTTCGATATATATGGTCTTAGTCAGTTAATCACTGAACCAACACGTGTCACCCCGGACTCAAAAACATTAATTGATTTATGCATAACGAACTCCCCAGAGAAGGTTACAAATTCCGGTGTCATTCACCTTGGCATAAGTGATCATTCTCTTGTTTTTTTGTCACGTAAGACTCAATACTGCCGTACTGGCCCTCGCGTGATTGAAACACGGCAATTTAAACACTTTAACAGAGGAAAATTTTTAAGTGACCTCAATCAACTACCTTGGGCCAATGTTGATTTGTATTCTGATCCCAATGAAATGTGGCGTATATGGAAAGAAATGTTTCTTGGTTGCGTCGATAAACACGCACCACTTAAATCCAAAAGAATTCGAAAAAAACGATCTCCATGGATTACCAGAGAGTTACTGAACAAAATCCGAAAACGAGATTTTCTTAAAAAGAAGGCAATCTCCTCCAACAACCCGGCTACATGGGATCAATTTAGGTGTGCAAGAAACCAGGCAAACAACGCAATTAAACTCGCAAAAAAACTCTATGTTTCTGACAACTTGGAAGCCAGCAAAGGTAATTTACGCAAAACATGGAATGTTATCAACGAGCTAACTTCACGTAACAGTGGTAAGTCAACGAATATTTTGGAGATCAAGGTAGATAATAAAATAGCAAGCAACCCTATGGACATTGCGGAAACTATTAACGATCACTTTACTAATGTTGCGCAAATATTAGCACAAGATATTCCTGCTGTCGACGCTAATCCTGAGTCTTATTTAGAGCCCACTGACCATTCGTTTTCTCTGCAAATTCCGAGTGTTGATATTGTTTCTAACATTTTGTCGAAAATTGATGAAAAGAAAGCCACCGGTCTTGATATGATTCCGAGTAAATTGTTGAAAATGGCGGCTAATATCATCGCGCCCTCTCTTACCTCAATATTCTCAAAGTCTATTCTAACTGGGATATATCCAAACGATTGGAAAACGGCCAAAGTGACTCCACTTTTTAAAAAGGGCATTAAATCTGACCCTAACAACTACAGGCCAATATCTGTAATCCCTATAATTTCGAAAGTTTTCGAAAGAATTGTTTATAATCAACTTTTCCATTATCTAGATGTTAACAAATTGTTACTGGGTTGCCAATCAGGGTTCCGTTCTCTACATAGTACGCTCACGGCTTTGCTTGAGGCAACAAATGCTTGGTCAGTAAACATCGACAATGGCCTTTTAAATGGCGTTGTCTTTATTGACCTTACTAAGGCATTCGATACCATCGATCATGAGATCATCTTGCGTAAGATGTCATATTTGGGTGTCGATCAGGCGGCCATAAAATGGTTCTCGTCGTACTTAAGTGGCCGAACCCAAAGATGTAATGTCAGTGGCAAACTATCATCTGCTCGTACCCTCAGTTGCGGCGTGCCGCAGGGTAGCATATTGGGTCCTTTGCTATTTTTAATTTACATTAATGATCTTCCCAACTCCCTGCGGGGCGCCGTACCAAGAATGTTTGCCGATGACACCAACCTTACGTTATCTGCTAAAACGTTAACAGAACTTAAGCTAGCTCTAACCCCTGAATTAAATAACCTTAGCAGTTGGCTGAAAGCTAACAAGCTCAGTCTAAATGTTGCTAAAACTGAGCTAATGATTATTGGATCAAGACAAAGGCTATCTGCCCAATGTGACGATGTAGTAATCAGAATTGATGACCAAATTATCAAGAGAGTCGTTCATACCAAATCCTTGGGTCTTACCATAGATGCTCACCTCTCTTGGGGCAAACACGTTGAAGAGATTTGCAAGAAAGTCTCTTCAGCTATAGGCGCCCTAAAACGTGTGCGGCCGTTTATATCCAAAGAAACTGCAATTCTAATTTATAACACCTTAATTATGCCTCATTTTGATTACTGCAGCCCCGTCTGGGACTGTTTGAGTGGTTACTTGAGTGATAAGCTTCAAAAATTACAAAATCGCGCAGCCAGAGTTATTACTAAATCACCCTTTGATGCGAGCTCAAACCACCTTCTTTCCACCCTCAGCTGGGAGAGGCTATCTCTTCGCCGAAAGAAACAAAAAGCCTTGATGATGTATAAAACCATGAATGACCTTGCTCCGGATTATCTACAAAGTCTTTTCTCTCAGCGTCACTCTGCTTACAACTTAAGAAACTCTGAGGGAAGGCTGACCCTGTCCAAACCAAGCACCAATTATTTGAAACGAAGCTTCTCTTACAGCGGGGCCATGCTATGGAATAACTTGCCCAAAAACTTAAAAAATGCTGCATCCGTTGAGCATTTTAAGCGAAATATCTAGCCTGCGTGGCAGGCGCTAGAAAGGGGAAGGGAGAGGGAAAAATTGGGGGCTCGCTCCGCGCGTTTCGCGCGCGCCCAATTTTTCCCTCTCCCTTCCCCTTTCTAGCGCCTGCCACGCAGGCTACGAAATATCAAGAAGGTAGCTGATATATCGGATTCCCACACGGCAATCATGTAAAGCAGTTGTAATTAGTTTTAGTTTTTAACTTAAGCTTAACTGATGATTTTCCGTGTTTAAATAAAGATTTACATACATACATACATACATACATACATTGGGGCCACGGAGATGCGTCAGGCCATAGTACTTCGGGGGGATATCAACCATTTCGTAGCATTTCCGGTTTGTAGCAAATTTCTCTTTTTCTCGAACCATGCTTATTACTGGGTTGCCAACCCAGTCGGAATCTGTCTTTAATTTCGTCGTTTTTTTATTTTTCGTTTTCTTTTTTTCTTTTTTATTTTTTTCCGTGTCGGTAAAAGTCCTGCCTGTCACTCCCCTGCTAAGTGGTGTCTTTGTGCATAGAGCCTTCTACGCGTATTTTCTTAGGATCGAGAGGGTAGTGGGAAATGCGTAGATTTCTCTGGTGGACACAGTAGAACGATTAACTTAACCGGCAATGGCGTCGAAAGTCATGTAACACGAATGGCGTTTTAGGGGATCTTTGAACAAAATGTACCCTAATGAAGCTCAATAATGGCAAGCGAATTGGATACTGGACAGGACAGGCGGTCGAATGTTAGAAGCGACGAGTAATGGACTTCGACAACAATCTGTCGCCCGTCGAGCCGTAATCAAAGTGAGCAGTCTTCCTAACATTTTGCCAAGCGTGGTGTTTTGTACAACACTCAAACCAAATGAACAGTTCTCTGGTAACTCAGTGTGGGTTCAACAAAGACAGATAAGGAATCCATATAGTGGATCTGTTATCTCAGTTGTCTCGCTATTTGTCAGATTTGTATTTACCTGTTCTCAACTCTGCACAGTCTTCCAGTATAACAATTGGAAATTTCACTAATAAGTCATTGACGTGAATGGCGTTTTAGTGGATCTTTAAACAAAATATACCCTCATGGAGCTCAAGAATGGATCGTCAATTGTATGAGCAAGACAGCGCTGAAAAATAAATATCTGGATTGTAAGAGACGAGTAATGGTCTTCGACAACAATTTCATTTTTCGCCTTTGGATATCAAGTGAGCTTTGTTTCTAATATTTTACTAACTTGGTATTATATAAAACACGGAAATCAAATAGCAATTTTTTTATGGATTTAACCATAGTTACTAACTATGATTTAACAAATTAACATTGAAGGAATCGAACGCCAACAAGAATGCATCACAGTGTTTACTCAAGTCGCATCTTAGTTGTCTGACAATTTACATTTACCGGTATTTTGTACTCAACTCAGCAAAGGTGTAAAATATTTGGAAATGTGACAGTGAAAAATTACTTGAATGAAAGCTTGTTGTCTCTCTTGTGCTTTATTATTTACGGTCAAGGTTCTTTCGAAAAGGGTTGAATGTGAACTGTCAGAAATTTATTTAATTGCATATGCTTTGTGATTGTTTGTTTCGCTTGCACGCACGCAACTGAAATAGGAAGGGTTTCTTGCCTCTTATAGCAAATATGTTGCTTGTTTCAATAAATGTTTCGCTGGAAAATATTTCTGTGAAATTTCTAGCTTTTGTAAATTTATCATGTTGTGTAATTTTCGAGCTTAGCAAATTTGCATACATATGTTGAAATGTGATACGGGGAGAATTTTTGTGGTAACGCATTAGTCACGAAAATAAACAGGTCTGTTGGAAGCGTGCTTGAGTTTCAACAAAATGACCCCCAAAATCGGCAAAAGATTGTGACGCTGATGAATAATAAAGTAGCTGCTATTACCAAAACGATGGAATTACCTGGTGATAAATAACCTTGTCTTGGAGAGTAAATTTTTGATTTTCCAGAAACAATGGTCAACCTCTGAGAGTTGCGCGATTGTGATCTTTGTGTTGAATTCGCACATTTCTTGTCAAAATTTATAACAATCGAAATAAAAAGAAAACTAACAAAAACAAAAACCCGGTAGCTTGGCATCATTTGACACAGATGCTTCACTGTTTCGCGAGTAAACATGCCGCGGTAAAATAACGTGGTAACTTGATCACTGCGCTCGCTGAATTCGATGTGCGATTTACTCGGTGGAGCCAAACTTGTACAATTACAACAAAACAACTAAAATCTCCCAAACTGTTTTTCGCTGATGGTAACTTTTTATATTCGTGGTTCAAAATAAATGTTGTTTTCATGTCGTAGATTTTATTACCGATGGCAAAATATTTTATGCTCGATCGACCGTCCTGAAACTTCCTTCTGCTCTTCTTAAAAACTGTGTATCCATATTTATTTACTTTTACATCAATATTTGTTTTGGATAAAGCAAGCTAACAAAATCTGTATCTTGCTTGGTTCGCATTTGATAGCATTAAAATAGAATTTTCGGTCCTATGCTTCTGTTACTGAGTGGTATATTTCTTAGGTCGCCCATCCAGATACTAACCCCGCCGAATAGGAATAACTTCAGCTTTCAACTGTTGTTTACAAAGCTTTCAGATGCTGTCAGATGCTGTCAGTGCACGCTTACACTTGTGGTGGAAAGAAGTTGCATGATCAACATGTCAGCCCAGAAGCCAATGTTTCTCGATTCCCTTTTATTTTCTTCAGTCTCTCTGGGTTCAGTACTTTGCTAGTAACCACGTGTCTTCTCAAGGGGCTATTTATCTAAGACTTATACCATGGCGCTACAATGATAGACAATACCAAAACAATATCGTGTACTGTTAGACCTACATATTACGCAAAGACAACGGTCAACATGTCATCCCAGAAGACAATGTTTTTCACTTCCCATTTATTTTCTTCAATCTTTCTGGGCTCAGTACTTTGCTAGTAACCACATGTCTTCTCAGGCTATTTACCCAAGACTTCTACCATTTCACTACAATGATACACAATACCAAAACAATATCGTGCACTGTTAGAGCTACATATTACGCAAGGACAACTTGAAGCTCCTGGAAGACAACACACAGTTCAGTTGACATTATGGAATAAATCGCTGTGTTACTTCACTACCACACGTAAGCAATGCGTGTCAATTTTTTTTAAAGAGGACAGGACAACCTCCTAACATCACTAAATCTCCGGTTTTTTCGTAGTCATCTCCGTGGATATACGAAGAACGCGAATCGATTGCAAGATAAATGATGACCGGGACGTTTACTTTGAATAAAATGTCCCCCTGTTTGTCTTTCAGTCCACGCACATGGGTTAAACCATGGTACAGAGGTGGAACATCTTCCCAGCGATAGCAATTATTGTCCGTAGCGTATTTCTCCCCGTGTCGCAACATGGCTATTTGCAGTGCCCCATAGCCCGTCACCGATAGCGTAGTTTCGGTGTGAATCCCGTTTGACGCCTTGATCGTCAAAAACATAACGAAAGAGCACAAAATCCATAAAGAGACCATTGTTGCGGTGAAGTTTGCTTGCGGTGTCTTGACTGTTTTATTGGTCTAGTAAAACGCATCTGCTTTTATTT
The DNA here is from genome assembly GCF_036669935.1 of Montipora foliosa. Taxonomy (NCBI): domain Eukaryota; kingdom Metazoa; phylum Cnidaria; class Anthozoa; order Scleractinia; family Acroporidae; genus Montipora; species Montipora foliosa. The sequence goes on from NC_090881.1 coordinate 34,535,155, forward strand.
GCAAACGTGCTGAAATGGACTGAAATGCAATTGAAACTGGCACGCGTCACATGCGTGCGACTCAATTTCCCCGGGGTGCCAGATAAGAGGATTAGAGGTCATGTTAACCAGAAATGACGCAACATTCATAAAAGTGGGAACGGCTTTCCTTTTAGAAGTTTGAATCATTTTCCGGCAAAGCTTCGATGCTGAATACCATGCCACTTTTATTTGCAAAAGAAAAACATCTGTTGTATTTAACGATCGCCAACGAAGCCAAACAAAGGTGGCAGGGTCAGTGTTAGAGTAGCTGCTTCTCTCCTCTATCCCTTCCTCCGTATTTTTTCAGGCTTGCTTGCAATGTCTAACAGCGATGATATTTTTAAACTTCTTTTTCCTGCATGCCCATTCCGCAGTTCAAACTAAGGGTCGATCCTCATTGCTGACAAAGTCTCGTTTTGTCCGGGGCTAAATTATTTGCCCTGGCGCATCCGCACTGCCTGTTTAAAGCCTATCAACGCTTATCCTACAGGGCAGTCTGATTTCTGGATTGTGAGATCTGATGGCGATACAAATAGAAATCGTAACTTGTCAATGACGCTTCTCATGAAAACAAAAGAAAGTAACACGGACAAATAATTTGTAAGGGTCCTTAGCGGGACAGCGGCTCCTTTGATAAATTTGGCCGAGTCAAGACATTTTGTTTGCAGGACAAACCATCCGCACTGATAAAAATTACATGTTGGCTAAAAAGAACAGTTTTTGTCCTCGGCGCCGATCGACCCTTACTTCTGTCTCTTTTGCGTTGTTAACCGGAAATAGCAAACATCTAAATTTTGCCTCCATTTCATAGCCAACACCTATGGCTCACGGACTCGACCTTCGACACTCGACCAAAAGGTAGACTCTTCATATTTGACTTGTGGAAGGATTACCGTCCCATCTCTGTAATCTCTGTGGTATTCGAAATAATACCCAGCGGTACTCATACCTTCATGTAGCTTTCCGAACACAGCATGATTTCGAAACTGAGTGATAGGCTTACCCTAAATACGACTAAGACTGAATTTATATTGATCAGGGGCAGATAAAAGCAGTACGCTGCTTTAAAACATTTGTTGTTTGAGCCATCAATGGCTCTCCCATTCATAGAAGTAATGTTCCGATGCGGATCATGACTTCATAATTACTGACGTCATTTACGGTGGGCTGAGTGAGTCGCTTGCTGATCAGGCCAATCTTTGCGCAACAAGGAAGACAAGGGATTTCAAGGCGTTTGTCAGCGGTAGTGACGAAAACGAAGGTAAGTACGTAGTGTAACTATCATATAGCGGTTTGACGTGGTTTTAATAGGTACTGGCGCACACTAGCGTACATGGGCGTACATCGGTATGTACTGTTGTACATAAACGTGGGCATACACTGCTGTGCACCGGCATACACTAGTTAAGCAATGGAGAACGTTTTTCGTGTTTCCATAGCCTCATCTAAACACTCGGGGGAGTTGGGAGAATTCTCGACAGTTATGCGAACCCGATTTTAGAGAATATTTCTCAAAGATAATTCGACAAATGAAGGAAAATGCTGGTTTTTTTACTTCTAGATTGAAACAGATTTTCCTGATACACGCTCATATCTCCTACCAGCCAATAAAACGCGCGTCTGACAACACATAACCAATCAAAATTCGTGTGATGTCACAGCCGTGTTTCCATACTCTCATCTAAACGCAGCTATTGGCCAATGAGAGTGCGCGTACTATCCTAATTTTTTTTATAATGTACATTGGCATACGCGAGCATACATTGGCATACAGCGGTGTACGTGGGCATACATGGGCATACACTGGTGTACATTGCCATAAACGGTCATACATGGTCATACACATGGATACATAGGCATACACGGGCATAAATTTGCGTTACGGTTATTGTAACCACTTCTGACTATTTCAACCTTTCTGATATGAAAAGGGTGTGGTAGTTCCTCAAAAATGACTCTGGTCGGAAGGGCGCTTAATTGAGGGGAGAAAATGAAAACTAACGTCCTTCATAAAACTGCAAATGTGGCTATTTCACATTGTTATTTTGCAGACAACGGCAAAGAAATGGACAAAAGTGACAAACGCACGTGCAAAGCTATTCTTTTTGCCCACTAAATATACAAATTTGTGACGTTTTCGTTGCCGTCGCCGTAAGTTCGCGAACGAGTGAGACATTAGGGAGTTTAAGAAACGACTACGACTATGACAACAGCTCAACAGATGCTCGGCAACATGGAAACGATCGTGTTATGACTTGTAGAGCTATGTAGCACTACATAATACATTGCCATTTACCACTTTGTACTGTGTAGCACTATATCTGGCTAATTTGCACCAAGTGGTGCTGTGTATGGGTTTAGGCACTGTGTAGCACTTTGTGTGGCTTTTGAGGGCTGTGTAGCCCTGTATATGGCTTTTTCTGGCAATGTAGTGCTGTATAAAGATGATAATAATAATAATAATAATAATAATAATAATAATAATAATAACTTTATTAATCTCCTCGAAAGGCTTTTCAGCTTAATTTACAATGTCAGATATCTAAAACTATACATTTCGAGGTTACTTGAGTTACATGCTCGTCATGGGTTAGATTATCGTGAACTAAAAAGGAAAGCGGCTAAAAATCCTTTGAACAAAGTTTAGGCTACCTGTAGCCTCTTGTTGCTGTTATTTCTGATGAGCTTGGAGGACCACCCCCTTGGTAAATTTTGCACTCGCTTTCACTCTCCTCTCCTCCCTAGAAACCAAAAATGGCGGCGAGTATTAAACCTTTGTAAAGGAGAAAGAGCTCTTTGGCGAACGGAAAAAGAGTTTGAGCAGTGGTTTGGATTACTGGCCTGTCACTTAACTTATTATAGACCGGTAGGTGTCGCCTCGCTGATGCCATTTTTTCAAGAAAACAAAAGCTTTCTTTAATTTACAAGTATGTTTTCCATATTTTAGAAGGCGTGGCCGACAGGTACTGTGTTGTTGCATAGCTTATTTCTTGAAAATGAAGCAGAAATAGCCCGTCACTTACATACACTTACGGTGTTACATTGATCCCTTTAATTGTTCCTTCGAAAATTGTTGAAACTCGAAGCAATTTGAGAATTTATCATCTGAATTCGTGTTTTTGTATTTCAAGTTAAACGGGCAGGTTACAAAACACAGGTCACAGGCCATTGTTTTTCCGATACAGAAAGAACCCTTACCGTTAACAAATGCAACCATTAGGCCTTAAAACTTTTGTTTAGGCCTAATTAATGAATGTTAAGGATTCTTTCTGTAACTGTAAAACAATGACCTTTGCCTTGTGACCTGTGACCTGTGACCTGTGTTTTGTACCTGCCACAAGTTAAACGCATCTTTCTTAATTTTTTTTCTTTCTGGAAACATTTGAATGGGATCTTGAAAGATTTTCTTAAAATTCCTTCAAAAGCAACTGAAGAATAATTTGAATAGCAGCTGTGGCGCCTTCCCACATGAATCTTGACTTAATATTAAGTGATTTTGCTTCATAAGACCTTGCTAGAGCAGAAGTACTTTCAGGTCTGATGTTAAATCACGAAACGCATGGATTTTGCTGTCACACAAATAGCAGGCTACCATGTTTTGGCTGCTAACGGTTACGGACAGTTATGCCAAAGCCCACTAAACCATGAACACCTTGTTAAGTATAATTAGTAACATGCCCAGTTACTGTCTTCTTTTAAATTACATGTACAAGACAAACTTGAACACCCCTCGCTCAAGAGACATATATTATGTCCTTAGACCTCGCAGCTGCACAAGTGGAACTGGATGCAGTTATAGCAACTCTGAAAGGAAAACAAGATAGTTTGGCCACTTGCTGAAGCAAAGGTGCGTTTTTTTCCCATATGTTTGCTTTCATTTATGATTTGTAGACTGCCTCAAGGCGAGGGTGGAAAAGAGTTTAAAATTGCTCGCTTATTACATAACAAAACAAAGGAAAGGAACTTTATTGAAGTCACCAATTGTTCTAGCGCTGGAGCACTAATTGGGGACACTGTAAACTGAAATTAACAATTAACGCAAATCAAGATAATATTGTCACCGCCAACTTTTGTGGAAAAGGAAAGTTAGAGCAGCCTCTTTCAAGATCTAAAACAGCGATGTTGTAAGGTGAAGCGGGAAATGGTCTGCTCGTGACTTGAGCAGGAAACATTTGGACCTCGAAGCCTAATGAGCATGTTCATTGTGGAAAAATCCTACTTGCGGGAGGACCTCAAATAAAGACTTCTTAGTTTTTTTTGAAGAGGGTATATTCAAATGAAACAGGTAGATAGATAGATAGATGGTTTTATTCAAAATCATGGCAGCCAACAGGCTGAATTATGATATTAGTAACAATATATGTAAATATGTAAAAATATATATGAAAAACTAGAGAAAAATTATATATTAAAATATATAATATAAGGATGTATGTATATATTAAAAAAACGACTAGTTAATATAAATTAAATATAATTGTGTAATATCCATAATTAAAACTATAAAACGGTGCCGGCTTTCCTTGCATTGTTATCAATAAAACTTAATTGTGTTCTTTTAGTTAAGAACTTGGTGTTACTAAATGTTCTTGTTTTCCTTAAATTGTAATGACAAACGTTTTTGGTAGGCAAAAATTTGTTCAGTTTGTGTCCTGGTCTGCATGCTTCCTTAAATAGTTTACATGTAATCATCTGGCGCCTCTTCGATAGTTTTACTAGACCAGTTTCATCTAGTGCTTGCTCGTAACTTCTGCCCGGATGAATAATGCGCAAGGCACACTTCTGACAGTACTCTAGATCATTGGAGAGATATTGTGGCAGGCTATCATGAAATAATGCACATGTGTACTCCATCATAGATCGAATACAGGTGATGTAGAAGGTTGTAAGGTCCTTTGGTTTTACTTTGGCTCGTTTAAGTTGACTCAGAAAGTATAAACGCTTGTTAACTTTCTTGATAACTTCGTCCACATGGTCATTCCACTTCAGATCGTTTGCTATGGTTATGCCAAGAATTTTGGCTTTACTAACACAGTCAATGTTCTTGTTATTGACTTTTATTGGCTCAAAATCTCTGGTGGATCATGTAAAACTAATTCGCAGTACTTTACATATATCTTCGTTCAGCTGGAACTTGTCGGCAGACACTTGTTGGGATAGGTCATCAACATACTGCTGGATCTTACTTGTAAGGTTCTTTAATACAGTTTCAGTTATGGTTGTGTTGTCAACATACTTCCATATTGGAACTCCGTTGATAGAAAGGTCGTTGATCATGATGGTGAACGGCCATGGACCCAATTTAGTCCCTTGGGGCACTCCTGATGGAATTACTCCCCATTCAGAGTAGTAATCTTGAGTGAGCTTGATGCGTTGTCTGCGATCCGTTAGGAAATCTTTTATCCAGGTAACAATACCACTAGGGAGGCCAAAAGTCGAGAGCTTCTGCATCAAAATTGTGTGATCGATGAGGTCGAACGCCTTACGAAAGTCAAATAAGACGACACGAACAGTAGCACCATTACCATCAGTAGCGCTCAGCCATGCGTGAATCATACTAATGAGCGCGATGGTAGTATTGGACCCTGGAACCATTCCACATTGGTGTTCATCAACCTTTGCAAGTATAGCTGGTTTGATGTGATCCACTACGTATTCCTCAGCAATCTTGGATAAAACAGGTGTGAGCGATGTCGGGCGTAGGTGTGAAACAGATGGAAAGAACAAATATGAGGTCATTTAGTT